>NW_008600968.1:16656-27954 GCF_000691845.1 Merops nubicus | reverse complement strand
CGGCACTGGTGAGGCCACAGCTTGAGGTCTCTGTTCAGTTTTGGGTGCTACCATATAAGAAAGACATGGAGGTCCTGGAGCAGGTCCAGGTAAGGGCAGTGAAGCAGGTGAAGGGTCTGGGGAATATGACTTCTGAGGAGCATCTGAGGGAACTAGGATTTAGTCTAGAGAAGAGGATGCTGAAGGAAGGCCTTATTTCTCTCTACACTACCTGAAAGGATGTTGTAGTGAGGTGGGTGTTGGTCTCTTCTCCCATGTAGTTAGTGATAGGATGAGAGGAAATGGGCTTAAGATGTGCCAGGGGAGGTTTAGACTGGATATTAGGAAGACTTTCTTTACTGAAAGAGTGGTGAGGCATAGGAACAGGCTGACTGGGGAGGTGGTGGAGTCACCATCTCTGGAGATATTAAAAAAATGTGTAGTCGTGGTACTTCAGGACATGGTTTAGTGGTCATGGCAGTGCTAGGTTGATGGTTGGACTTGATCTTAGAGGTCTTTTCCAACCTTAATAATTCTATGATTCTATTCCACGTTTCTATGATTTACTTAGTATTGCCATTGTTTTTGTGATAGGTCTGCTTAAATATTTTGCAAAGCATCAGTTGTGGGTTTTGTATTTAGATTTGTCTTTCCTGGGTAAGGACGTAGCATAAAACGGACTGTAAGCCGTGGGCACGCACACTGGCTGGAGAAGATAAAGGAAAGCCCCAAACTGTAGTTATGTTCCAGTTGCTTTCCTTGATGCGGGCTCTGCTCCTACAAACAACACTCACAAGTAAGGTCCAGTGAGTCACAGCAGTGTGAGAGCTGCCAGAGGTTTTCCCAGCTTTCCGTAACCTCAGAGATGCTTGTATACAGTCTTCCCCCAAGGTAGTCATCACTAGAGCAGCTTCCTGTTTGCTTTCATAACTCTATCCCAAATCACACCTATGTTAAACAGGAAACATGGGATTTCCTCCTAATTCATCAAATCCTGGGATTTGTGGAGTCCCTTTATTGCCTGGCACATTATTATTAAAAAGTTTGGGCTGGGTAAGAAAAGCACCATGCAAAAATAGTTTCGTTATCCATTTATATCCTCTTTATCAACATGGAAAATTTTAGGGGAAACAAACAAACAAGAGTCTTTTGTTTATTTGCTGGGAGGAGGTTGAAAAAAACCAAGAAAACTTAATCAAAACCAGAAAAGATTCAATTATTTTAGTGAAAAGGTCAACAAAACCCCAAATATTTACCTCACTGGCCAAACTTGTTCTACTTATGCTCTCCGAAAATCTGGTAGGTGGTCAGTGAAAATGAAAACGTTAGAAGTTGTATAGTCTTTTAAAAAATAACAGTTTTCATTTCTGTTTCCATTTTTCCATATATTTCAACCAGTGAAAAGCCTCACTGTTAAACTTGACTTAGAGTCCTGGTTAAGCACTTGTTAAGGCATGTATTTACAGAACTTTCTAGGTCTCCTTCTCCTCCCTTTTTTTTTTTATTGATTTATTTTCAATCACATTAAGATAGAGACCCAGATTTATGACAGACATGCCCTTAATGCCACCAGAGAAGGGCAGGCAATGCTGGATTTAGGTGAGTACCTTTGCTATTCCCCAAATACAAGCAGTGCTGCTCTAACTTGAACCACTGTGCAGTAATTCCATCAAGGCAGGGCTGTCCTCTATGTTGCAGTGCATCAGCACCTCCTCAGACTCTCACTTCCCTCCACTGTGGGTCCTACACAGGCAGGATGGGAAGAGGCAGCCAAAAAGCTGTGCGTGCTCATCTCGGTGATACCTCCCGTGGGGGACATCTGTAGTTGCATCTTTAGGGTAGCTTTGCTACGTGTTTGTGTTGCTGGAGATGATGGGAGGTTCTTATTTGTCACATTACATTAGCTATTTACTCTTTAATCCATCTTGCAGGATTGGGAGGACAGCTGTATTTATCTCTCTGCTGGAGAGATAGAAGGGGAATTGCTTAAGGTTACAGAGCACGTGTGAGGAAGCCAAAATATCAACTCAAGGCTTCTGAGTGCTCAAGACTCTGGTGCTACAGTCCATCCTCCTCCTTGTCCAACAATCCCAAAGATGGATGCTACAGAAGCAAAGCTACATTAAAGGCCTCAGGTGCCTTTCCAATGTCAAATTTGTTGAATCTCACTAATGGTTTCTTTATATTTGCTGGTATCTAGAAATACATATAAATTTTGAAGGTCAAAAGCCACGTGCTGTTGCTCAGAAATAGCGAAGCTTCCTGGAAGCTCTGACTTTATAGTGGCTTGGGAGGGTTTGCTTCACCCAGTGAAATCCACAACGTTATCTCAAGTGTGGAAGGAGCAAGAGCAGATCCAGCAGATGACTGCAGCGCTGTTGTAAATGCAATAAGGATCACTGCCTTGGGTTGTATTGTTTCATTTGGGTTTGATCTGCAGTTTGGGAATATCTTATTCAACTGTACTTCATCTGAATGAACAACTTACACTCCAAAGGACCTTGTTGCCTTAGGAGTCATAAAAGCTGTGAGGTTTGCCTAGGCAATTAAATCAGTATCTTTTTTTGTCTTGTTTAGGTAACATTATCAACAATAATGCTAAGGAGCTTGGATAGGTTTTACTGGCTTGGCAACAGCGGAGCATTTTCTTGTTAGGTAGTTCCTGCCAGTCCCTTTTTAGTTATTTTCAAGAAGTAAAGTAGCTTTATTTCTTAGTCTCATATTGAGTGTGAGGTTGAAAAGTTAAGCTCTGTGGATTAACAGTGTATCCTTTGAGAAAAAGGAAAGCTTGAGGGTTTTTTTGGTCCCTTGAGTGCTGAATGCGATTGTTTGAGAGAGCTTGAATTTCATCAGCTAGATACAAGGAAATGTGCAAGTAAGCCTTGAATGATCTGTCAAAAGAGGTTGACTATTGCCGCCGTTTTAGAAACTTGTTTGAACTGATAGTTGTTCCCCAGGCATTTCTTTGCTTGAATTCAGTGCGTTTCACATCAGGCAGTAAAAAGTGATCACTACAGGATAATTCAGATCTTCTTGGAGAACTAAAGTTTGCTAAAATAATGGCTGGAACATGAATTGCTGCACCCTTATGATATGGTGTGTTTGTTTATTGTTTAAATACATCACTTGTTTTATCCAATCCCAACATATGTGTTTATACTGGAAAGTTTACATAGTGAGCAAAAATAATAATACAGTCTCCCTGAATGAGGTTAATTGCAGTTCAGTCGTACCGAAATAGAGGAGTAAGAAGTGGAACAGAGTAGCAAGTGAGACTAATTCTGTTCTCATGTGCATTGGATTTACCTACACTGACTGTAGCGCAGGTAATTACCGAGAGTAATGCAGAGTACAGAGAAGCACACTGCCTTACTCTGAATTAATTTTCTCCTTCATTAATATATCTTCTACATTTGCCAGTTGCTTATGGAGTTAGCACAGAATTATTCCTCTCAACTTGCCCGGCAACATCATCACCAACATGTGTCCACCTGGTCATTCTGCAGCTCTACATAGACAAAAGATGAGAGATCATGATGAGTAGTGAATAGCCAGGGTGAAAAGAATAACTGTGAGGTGTCCAGTCTGAAATTTTGGGTTGTCTGCAGTCAGATGAGGCTATAGAGAAACCTCTGCTGTGCAAGCCTTTATTTTAGAACTAGGACAATACTCAGTGTTGCTTTGACTAGGAGATAAAGTTTTCCCTGTCAAACTCGGTGACTTCAGATCTGAAAATCAGAGTTGATTATGGAAACTTAAAATTTGTCCAGTTAGGGGATGGGGCTGTAATTAAATGGTGGTGAATGTGTCCTTCACCAGTGTCATTCACTGAAAATCTTGCTGATTTAGCTCATGAACTACTAGTATTCCTTGCTCTAAGCTTTTTTGGCCCCAAAGCTGCGCTAGTTTTTGCAAGTCATCGTCCCCATTACAAACTCTTTTCATGCAGACATTGCAAACATAGCTTTAGGGACTTCCTTTCTGCTTCCTCACCAGTTTCTGAAGGTGAGGGTAACTTTTTCAGTTTGTTGCTCAAATAAAATGCAGCAATCTTCTTATACAGCAGATCTCTGCTGGCAAAAACGGAGGTGATGGTTTTCTTTCTGTCCTCATGTAAAATAGCTGTGCTGTGGCAAATAGGAAGTTCCTAATTTCTTAGTTCCTAACTAAGGAGAAAGTTTGTAGCTAGAAAGTTCAGTACTGGGAAGTGTCAGTTTACTACCAGTTTCCTTTTTTTTCTTTTTTAAAAAAAAAATCCATAGTGCTAATACCAAGGGTAGACTTACACTATACAAGGCCAGATTATGACCACTAACAAATATAGGTCATTTAATTTTAAAGTTAGCACACGTCTTATTATATGTTAAAAATAAGACAACAAAGTAGAGTGAGACTCTAGGATGGACAGACCTTGATCATGTTTGGGTTTTTTTGTTGTTGGTTTTTTTTTTTGTTTTGTTTTGTTTTGTTTTGTTTTTTTTTTGTTGGCAAATTTTTTTGTGGTGTGATTTTGTTTTTAAGATCAATAACTTGAATAATTTTGTGGCTTTCCATTTCCCTTACATGTTACAGTGTGGCTCTGCTGTAGAGAGATTAAAACAGTGCATCACTTGAAAATATGTTGGCAAGATTCTTCCAGGTAGATGTTTTTTCTCTTGGGTTTTCTCACATTATTTCAGCTAAGAACACTGACAGTCAAATGCTACCGGCTGTAGGCAGATATCCACATAAATATCTATTACACACAAATGCATGGCAATTTCCTGCCTCAGCAATCAGTCATTTTTTAAATAAAGGCCTCTACTACTAAAAGCATGGGCTTTGAAGACTTGAGTTAGAAATACAACCTAGTAGCTGGTAAAAGAAGTGGTTATTATCCTAGCTTAGACAGTAGAATGAGAAGTGTCATATGCCTTTTGCAAGCACTGGAAAAAGCAGAAGTGTTCAGCTCCTGCTAACTTTTTTCCATTGCTTATCCTGAACTATTTATGTATGGATCTTTTTTGTTTGGTTTTGTTGTTTGTTTTTTGTTGTTTGTTTGTTTTGTTTTGTTTTGTTTTCCTTAAATGTTATATATTAATTTTGTAGGAAACTTAGCTAGTAGATAAAACCTTGCAAATATTAAACAAAAGTCCTAATTCACTTATTTTATAAAAGACTTATAATTTGTAGTCTTAAAAGGAAAGTCTTAAAATTGTATCTTTAAGAAACATTTGCAAAGAAAAAAGAATTAAAATGACAAAGTGACATTGCATGGAGTAGTCATCTGCTGTGTTTTACTAATAAGATTATTTTGGGAGTGCTTGGTTTCATTGCAAAGATCCTTTTTCTTAAGGAAATCAATTGATGGCAGTACCTCGATCAAATTTAGCTTTCTCTGTGATTAGTTTCACTGTATTACTTGGGATTTACTCACTGAAGCAAGAAAATTCGGTCTTTTGTCTTTAAAGTTTTATATCCACTAGTACCAATGCAGAGCACATATTTCACTCCTGGAGGCCGGGCTGAGGTTAAGTTGGTTTTAAAGATAACAGTAGATTCCAGCGTCCTTGCGTTTGTTTTGTATTTGGTGACAGTTACTAAATCAGAGGAAGGAATGTTCAAACAACACACTTGAGGAAAAGTGATTTTTATAGAAAAGGCCCATCCCTGCTAATAGCCAGTAACTGCACATAACCCCACTGACATTAAAAGCCCATTAGCTAAGCCAAGTTTAAACAGCAGCTGATGCTATGTCAGCTAAATGTATGTTGGAATTTTTCATGTAATGCAGCCATAGCACTTCTGTAATTTTTCTAAAACTATGTACATTAAAGAAAGCAAATGTCATCTGATAGGAGAAAGATGAAGAGTTTGCATTCAAGTAGGGAGAATTGTAGTCAAGCTGAATTTACCATCTGGTTGCACTAACAAAACCCCAAAATGGTTACAAGAAAAGCTGAGAGTATCAGGTTTCTGAATTAAAGCTAGATTAATAAATTCAGTGTACAGGCTCCCATAACACAGGATAACCACAGAGCTGCTTATCTGCTTGGTTCTTTATCATTAAATACATTACGACCTTGTTCAAGAAAAGTTTCTACTGAAGGCAGTAAGATGCTTTGTCATGTGGAGCACTGGGTTGCCACGGAGGGAAAAAAGTTTCTTTGCTGGCTGTTGTGGAAATATGTCTTATTGCAGCAGTGTGAAAACATTGAAACTTGTCAAGGTAGTGTTTGTATGCCTATGACCTTAAATTCTAGTTAATCATTGGCACAGAATAGCATCTACCCATCTCAGTGTATCAAAAAGAGAAGCATGGTGAAAAAATGGTGCATGCTTGGTAAAGAGAAGCAGGTGACAGGTGATAAGCTTGTTATTCAAAAGCAACCAGCAGACCAAGGCCCTAGTACTGTGATTTTGGGACCCACTGAAGCATGGTTTAGCACGTGGTTTGGCAACCGGTCTAATTCTGAAAAGTCACTTTCATGTCTGCTTTGAAAATAGATCTTGTGCTGTAAAGGCATTGTGGGGGCAGGCGAAGGGTCGCTTCGTGAGTAACCCTGAGAGCTGGAAACAGGGGGGTAGTTAGTCGCTTACTGACATGTTCCCCAAGTTCACTGAAGTATTACTGTAACCTCCTCTGCCTCCTCTTTGCTATTATCCATCCATTAGTGAAACCTTGTACAGGTACTGACAGGAGTGGAGCTTAAATGCCTGATGTGGGTAGACATGCCCACTGCCCAAATCCTGCAAATGCTTCTGGAGGGCTCGCTTAGACTCTTAACAAACTGTGTTAGTAGTGCAAAACTCTCCAATGTGTCATGAGGCTGAACCTGATTTTTTTTCTGTCTTCTAAAGCTGAAGAAGTTGGCATCAGTAGCGTGCCCAGAGTAGATCATGTGTTTCTGAACTACAGGGCTGAAGGAGAGTAATTCAACTGCATTTTTGTTTTTTTTCCTCTGCTGGAATATAACATGTAAACATATTACTGAACTAAAGCCTGGTTTTAATTACAAGCAGTAACTTTTTTGTGTTGACAGATTTTCACATGGAAAGCTTTATTGAAAATGAGAGGAGACCTTTTTGCCATCATTAGTTCTTGCTGCTTAGTGCTTTTATCAAGTACAGTAAAATACTGTTTGTAATTAATTCTAAGCTTATATGGACATGTTTAATATAATTACCAGACAAAATCCTGTTTACTAACATATTGCTTGTGAAACCAGTCTGAATAATCTGGTCTCTGGCACACATAAATCGGGCAGCAATAAGAGCTGTAAATATTTCACAATACACTTAGAGTGCTTTCATTTTAGTACTGAATCCACTTTTGAGTTTTAAGGATAAAACATAGGTCGAAAGTGACTTTCCCCATATGTTCTTTCCTAATCTATTTCACTACTTTGCCTGAACGTTATTTAAAAAAAAAAATATTGTATTTGATTATAAGAAAGTAAATATATACACATTCCTGAGCTGGGAGAATTATGTAATTGAATTATGCTGGGACTAACAAAATGATGCCATTCACATTGGTGTGAGACAACTGCTCTAACAGAGCTGTGAATATTTTTTCATTGGAAAAGGCATTGCAGTGCCAATACTCTTTGTCTTTCTCAAAGTTTTACTATTTTTGTCTGTCTGGATGTCTGTATATTGCATACTAAGCCTGAAACATGCACAAAACTGTTGGAAGCAGCTGGTTGTGCAGCTAGTTCAGGTGCCCAAAGGGCTGTGGAACCAAAGGCGACCAGGAGCCAGGTTTGCAGTGGTGTGCCAGGGGACCTATGAGAATGTGCTGTGTGCTGAGCCCTCTTTTTCTGGGAACCTTTGAGACTGTATTTAAACTAGAAAGAGGAAAATGAGACTGATTGTCTACTGCAGAATATTTGGGGTTGCATGAGGCTGCTAACCCATCTTTGTGAGTTAAGACTGTGCATGTATTTTGTCCAGTTCAGCAGAAGGCTTTGAAATTTCAAGAAAAGATTTATAATCATCCCTCCAGACATTTTCCCCTGCCTCAAACAAAGACCTTAAAAACCAGTTGTGCAAAACAAAACATTTTGCAATTTTTATTTACTTGGGAATGTTCTTTAACCTCTAAAATAAAATAAGAAATAAAGTAACCCAAGTACTGTTTTGAAAAAAAAAAAAAAATAAAAAATGGAAAAATGTTCATTTTGGGGGCTTTTTGTTGTTGTTGTTGTTCTGCATTTGGATTCCCTCGCTAAAGTTGACATAAATTTTCAAATATTTTGGCTATTGCATTCTCTGAAGAAATTTAGTCCCCAAAACTCTGCCAGGCTCCCTCATGAATGTTGTCTCCTCTGAGCCACATGCCTGTCAAGTTTCGGACCCCAACTCCCAAAATAAAAAGCACAACTAAAAATTGTTATCAGGTAGGCAGTAACATTAGGAAATATCAGAGAAGATTTCACCACCACCACCACCCCTTCCTCCTTGAGGGGATAAACAAAGCCTGCAGATGTGTTCAGCTCCCCGACGTGTGTGACCATGCAAAGGGAGTCCTTGGGACAGGACAGAAAGAAGCTGCAGGGTGTCTCATCTCCTCCTTTGCTCTGGGTGCAAGTGCTCAGGCCTTGGCAACTTGGGTCTGCATGGGTGGCCACTGTGAGGAGGAGGTGGTGCTCCAGGTGCTGGAGCTGAGATCCCCCTGCAGCCTGTGGAGAGCCCAAGCCGGAGCAGGATCATCCCGAGGGACTGCAGCCCATGGGAAGGACCCACGGGCTCAGCAAATTTTAATTTTTTTTTGTTTCATAGGAGGCACTTGAAGATCCATGGCATAACTGGCATGCTAAGCTGCCATTAATATTTTCTGCAGTTAAGGACAATAAATGATTGCGTGCAGTTGTTTATGCAGGCAAAAGCCTCTATGAAGCAAAACTTTTGGTATGTTCTGACTGTGTCAGCTCTCAGTGATACGTCTGACTTTAACACGATTTTCCCAATGGGTTCTGCTGTTGCAACACCTAGATATTTTGGAATTTGGTGAGCTCATATAAATGCATTTATGATTCCCAGGTTATGAAAAGGGCTCTACATAAGGACTCTCTACTGTATTTGAAACTTTTTCTGTTTCTTCTCCATGTACATCAAAAGAAAGAAAGCCTGGCTGGGCAAAGTTCTGTTTTGAGCTGTGGATTTTAGTGCTTCCATGGAAGTAGGGAATTTTATTTGCCACGTGGTCTGTAAAGTCAAATGGCATCTGAAAAATAAATAAATACAAATAGAGGCCTATTTATTATCACTTGAGCATATCAGAAAATAAATGTAGCAGGGAAGGTTTTGCTTAAGGCAGGCCTTATAAAACAAACAAACAAAAAACCCAGCCATACTCTTTGATGATCAGATTTCATCTCACTTTGCTTTGCTTTTAGGTGGTCAGTATTTTAAGATGCATCAATATATTTTGATCAGTAGAATAACATGTGGTGTCACCTGATACTTGTAATCACTGTCAAGTGTCCTATCAACATCCTGTGGACATCTAGGGATGCACAGCTATGATTTGCAAAGGTCTTACTATAAAATATGCAGCAGACCATTTTCTCCAGAGACATCACAGGGTTCCTGAATGCAGTCTCTTGATTTCTGGAAAGCTGAAGTCACAATTCTTACTTTTCTATAGCATGAAAACTTACACAGAAGTGTGAGTCATTGTTTGAGAACATTGCAGTGCACGAACAATATTAATTTGCTTTGCTATGTGTATGTGCAAGCTGCATCCAGACACCATCGCTGGGAAGTTATTAGCATATATAATTACCTAACCCCAAGGAGTCTCTGGACTGAAATAGTTTACGTAATCCTACGCGTTTCCTTTCCACAAACCCAGCTTAAAGGCTTGAGTGTGTGTCTTGCCAAGGAATTGTCTTTTGGACCATGAAATATGATTTTTGGGAAGATGCTCTTACCTACAAGGGTAAGAAGAGTACCTGACAATAGCCCTGCCTTCAAAAGTTAGTTCTGCTGACCTGTGCTCCGGGTTCTTTATGAAATACTGGGTTGTTTCATATTAGGTGAACCTAATTAGATTTCAGCTGCTGTAATTATCTAATTGACAGCACGAGTCTTCCTATAGGAGCCAAAACTTTTTACAATTTGCACAGCACCAAGTTTTCATGACTTGAGGGCCACCAGATACAACTTAGGCGAAACCAACTAGTTGTGGCAGCTTAGGTCTGTAATTTGAGGAGGCCAGAGGTGTTTTGACTAGCAAGGAAATGGATATCAGCTGGTTTATTTATGCTTATAAACATATATAACCGTATATAGGTATACTGCTAACTTGAGTTTGCCACTTAGTCCCATCTGTTCCTAATAATTTTCAGCCCTCAGGCTCTAGGTTTTGAAACTTCCGATTATGCTCAAATAGGTGAACTTTTTAAGTGGAAAAGCTGGCCTTCACAAAATGTATTTGCAGCTGAGCCTCTCATTCTGTGTAAGCCACCACAGCTTCCCTGAGTTCAGTCAGTGCCTGGGTTCTGCACCAGCTGTGGGTTGTTAACAGTTAGGATTTCTGTAAGACTATTCACAGTGGAGAGATTTTGATCTTGTCTGTTTGGACAGAAAAAATTTCCATGACTTTAAGAATGCTTTTTTTTTTAAAAAAAAAAAAAAAATTAAAAAAGGAAAAAATGGAGCAGACACCACAAAGCACAGCAGAGACCAATCCTGGTGTTAACAGAGAGATTCTTTGCTTTTAAAATGAGGAGGAAAATATTTGTATCTTTACAAGATCTTGTCCCACTGAAGAGAGCCTGAAGAAAAGATAAGCATCTAGAACAGCATGCTGATTTATGACTGCTAGTTGTTAGGGGCTTTTTATATTTTAAAAAAAAATCTTCTTTGGAAGGTTTTGCAGCCACCCACTATCCCACCAACACAAAGCCTCTGCTAAGACTAAGTAATTAAAATAAGAAGGCTGTATGTTCACATTGCCTCTGCTCTCTGTAGTTGTTTGTTCTCCAAACATCACTCTACTTCTGATCAAAACCTGAGATTAACTTTTCTCAGCAAGTCTCTGTACTACCAAGGCCATCTTCCTAACTATGGCAGTGGCTGGTCACTTTTGATTATCTATCTCAGAGAGTATTTTCAAAAACAAAACTAAAATTTTATTTTCCTCATTGCCGTTTCTCAAAGTAGGCAATGGAAAATTAAACCACACAAATTCAATGTGCTAGGATTAGTGGTTTCAAATATTAATTAGTAACATTGGGAAAAAACAATTATTTGAAGAATGAAGAGTTTTGAATACACTACAGTATTTTTATTTCCCTGGGTGATGACACAAATATTGAACTGTATGAAGAT
>NW_008600968.1:7665-16625 GCF_000691845.1 Merops nubicus | reverse complement strand
CTTTCCCTTAAAAAATGCATATTTACAAAAAGAAGGTATAGATCAAACATTCTTTTCTCTTGCATGAAAACTTGGGATGGGAACAAACTTATCTGTGGGATTCAGGGCTGAAGAAAGGGATTGTTTTGATCTTCTGGCTAAATAAAAACTATGTTTTGGGGAGCAGACAGGTACCTATTTACTAGCAGCTTCAAAACCACAAGCCAGACAGCAGTTTGTGCAGGCAGTCTGTTCAGAGGTTACTGCCGCCCTGGGTTGGGTCAGGGTGGGGTTAATGTTCATAGTGGCTGCTGCTGGGCGTTGCCAGAGGTGGGATAAACACCCAGCCCAGCCAATGGGGTGTTCAATACCTTGCTGATGTCGTGCACCCTATGTAAGGGCAGGGGCTGGCCCACAGAGGAGCTTGTTTTCTGTGGGTGTCTTCAGTCTGTGGCTGGAGCAGGGAGAGCTGCGTCTCAGGTGAGTGGTTTATTATCAATTGCTTTATGTATTTTTTCACTAATATTACTGTCATAGTTGTCTCTTCTCTTTTTGTGTTGTTCTGTTAAACTGTCCCTATCTCAACTTGTGGGCTTTTTGGTTTCTATTCCTCCTGATTCTCCTCCACTAACATGTGGTGGAAGGGGGAGTGGGCAATGGCTGCTGGTGTTGAGCTGCTAGCTGAGGTTAAGCCACGCTAGTTACTAGAGCATATTATGCATGATGCTGCTTGAGGCAAGGAAGAAAGGATGGAAATAAACTGCTCTGTTAGGGCACCAGAACACACAAAGCAGACTGGTCCTGCTTAATGACTGTGAGGGCTCAGGCAGCCTTCCTTCACCAGTAGTTGTTTGTCATTGAGTGGGCTTGCTGTGGCCCTGACATAAAACAGGGGAAGCAGTTAGGAGACAGGTGAGGAATTATTAGCTGCAGGTGCCCATAAAGAGATGATGGAGAAATGTTTGAAGAGACAAATGTTGCTTTGGGAAAGGCCTTGGGATCCTTGATTCAGGCTGGAAGATGATTCAATATGAGCTGAGGCAGGCAGGGAGGAAGAATTCCTTGGAAACCAGAAGAAAAATCACATGAATTGAAGTGTTGGGTGGGTTTGTTTCTTTTAATAAGTGTCATTATCTATATGAACGTGATCTACATGATATGCTGTGCTATGAAGCATATTAAGTAATGGAAGAAATTTAACCACAAGACAAAAAATTAATATTGCCACCGGGTTATCTCTTGATGTTGGTTTGATTTGTTTTAATGTGAGGCTGTTCCCTATCCACCTGAGAAATCTTGCAGAAGTGGAAGGGGAGCACTTAGAACCATTTTTGAATTGGTCTGTCTAGGCACTAAAAAAGACACCAGAACACTGTTATTATCTTTGAACACAAGGGGAAACATGAAGGCAACATAAAATGGGGTCCCACAAACTAACTGACTGCCTAAAATCCCACCAGACTTTCCCATTAAGATCAGAAACAGTCCCTTAGGAAGGAGTTTAGAGCAGGAACATAACTTCTCTGAAGAATTCTTCATCTAAACTCCCTATTGCAGCAGCTCTCATCAGAGAAGTTTTGATGATGTGTATCGATTGTTTCCTTTTTTTTGTTGTATCTTAGAGTAAATCAAAAGGTCATTTTTTATATTAGTGTGCAAAGAGTTTTATTGATTCTCCTTTATGAGGCATTAATGAAATCTGTAGAAGCCTAACAAGTTTGTACGGTTAACCTTGGCACACGTTGCCGGTGCTTTTTACACGTGCAGAAAAGGGAAAATACAATGTTTCATTTTGGTGGTTTGAATTACCTGGGAGCAACTGAGTTTCAGGGAATCAAATACCTCTTAGGAGAAGGAGGGCATGATGTATCTTTACTAACCCATTAACTACAAAATGTGCTTAGCAGAGATTTTTGGGGAATGCTTTGTTTTCCTGCCTAATGGTACCACATATTTATCACTATGAAAACAAGCAGGGAAGTCAGTCGCTCATTACACGTGCCAGAAATGCCTTCCACAGTCACAATGGTGATATGTCAAGAGTCTATCCCACTTTAAAAGAACAGGCAGGATTTATTCTGGAAATGTACCAAAATGGACCAATCTTTCTCAAAAATATGAAGCTGGGATCAATTTTGCAAAGTTAAAATAAACAGTAGTCACACTTGACCCAGCATATTATACTAAAGAGCTGGGAGTCTCTGTGAATTTGGCTTGGTAGAACATTAAACATGATATGTTGGATTAAAAAAGATCATACACTAACTTAAAAAATATTCATAATAAAATTTGTGAATAACTTTCAATGTATTTCATTCTGTGTTATTTTCTTAAACATATTTTCTTTTTATACACTTAAAGTAATGAAGATCATCTTGACTATGAAGTACAAAGCTAATGCACCCTGAGAAAAGATGTCTTTGCATAGTGAAAGCTCAAATCATACTCATCAGAAGCTCAGAAGCCTTTGAGTAAATGTTGTGGATTTTTATTTGCAGTAAGAAAAACATATTGGAGAGCGGGAAGTATAATTATCTCCATTTTTAGATGGAAACCAGAGGAGCAGGAGGAAGGACTGGGGAGTGAGCAGACACAGGAATTCCCCTCTGGTGGGCTCCCAGAAAACATGGAAGTAATTTGTGGTATGGAAATGGCTGGTATTGCTTGTTCCCATCAAAAGGCCATGGAGAATGTAGGAAGCGGGTGCTGGGTTTTTACACCACAGTCTGATTTGTGACCAGTCTAACTGCTGCTGGCCCACTTTGACTTTGCCACTGGGTCCTCATCAGGTGGTCAGCAAGCTGCTTCTACAGACAAAGTTGGGAATGGGGCTCCTAAGCCTGACTTCTGGCTCCACAGACCCAAAGTGAGAACAACGGCTGGCTGCAGAAGCCCAGCTAGAGGAGCCTTGTCCCCTTTGCTAGTGCCTCTGAGGACCAGCTCTCTCTGGTTTGCTCCATGCCATGTGGTTTTCTCCAGACTCCTCGCCTAAGCATGTGGGTTTGTGTGACTCTAATGACAAACCTCACATGGGTTTTTTATTATGCATTGCCCTTGTAAAAGTCTCCTTTTCTCCCTGCCAGATGACACTCTTCCCAGAGCATTTCCAAGGCTGTTGCAGCAGTGAAGCTGAGGGGCTGGAGCTCCACCACTGCCCTGTGCCCCATGGTGTCTGCGCTCGAGTGGGTGGCCCTGCTGGGTTTCACACAAAGGAGCTGCACTGCAATGCTGCATGTCTCAAATCTGTACAGCTGGAAGTCCCTCAGGGCCTTGGTGCAGTTACTTGAGAGGTGTGCCCTTGCTGCACCCCTGTGTCAGGCACCCAGTGTATCTGAAGAGGGTGGACTGGGCTAGAGATGCTGGTCTGGAGTTGCTGGAAGGTCCTGTAGCAGGTCAAGGCATTGCCTGTTCCCAGAGGGTGAGTGGCCTTGCTTCCCAGCCTGGAGCTTCAGTCTCCTTCAGAGCACCACGAAGTCAGGCTGTAAAGAGATACATCCCAAAACACAGGAGTGGTCTTTAGCTCAGCTTTTACACTTTTATTAGATGTGATGAAACAGAGGGATAGATGTTGCATTTCTCAGCTCATGAAACAGGTACAAGTTAATTCTTCTTTTCGTATTTTAAGTCATATTTTGTGTTCTAGTATTGTTTTGGATTTTGAGTAATGATCATTCAGGCTCTGGTGTTTATGAAGTGGTGTTTGCACTGGAGGACAGAGATCTGCAGTACCTCAGTTTTTCTTTACTTCCTCCTTTAGAAGATCCATCTAGAAAATCCTTTGCTTGACTTTGCCTGGGTGGGTCATCCCCAGAGAACAGGGAGAGTAACCTTCTGAGATACTGCAAGAAAACTGCAGGATTACCTGAACAATATGTCTAAAAAGCATTGCAGGATTTAAGTGAATCAAAGAGGAACAGGCAAGCGTGTTACCTTTTGTTTTCATATATAAACAACACAAAGAATAAGGGTTTGGTTATTTTCTGTTTGATTGAATATTTTAGTTAAACTTTCTTCCAATTTGGAGATGTCTTTAACTTTCAAATATATAAACCTACTTAAGTACTGACATTTTGATGGTTGCTAATATTTAGCTTCTACTTAAGCTAAGCTACTGAATTCTTTTATTTATTGATCAAATGAGCAGTTAGGCTTAAAAGACACCAGGGAAGTATTTGGACCCTGCCACTCCAGTAGTAATGTAAGGAGTAAGCACAATTGTGTACACTTTCTTTAGGGGCACTTCCAGGGAGTATGTTTCCAAACAGGCAGATGCTCCCAGTTTTGTAACAGAAAACAGTGGGGGAAAAAAAAAAAGAGGTGACTGGGTAGACAGAGAAATAAAGAGACAAATGGGTGGATGAAAAGATGAAGAGAGATAGTTTGCATTAATCAATCCTTTGCAAACATAGTAAGTGCTCCAGAAATGTCTGGTTTTTCTCCCAGACAGTGTGTTTGAAAGTGCGTGCAATGGCTTTGGTGGCCAGGCTGGGGGGTAGGAGAAGGGTGCTGAGCTGTCTAAAAAAGCTCCTGCACAGTCCAGCTGACCATGGAAATGAATGCAAGCGAAGCTAGCTTAAGCTGTCAGTGCCTTGCGGCACCAGGCAAGGGCAGGAGCACATAGCAGCCTTCAAAGCTGTCTGGTTTTATCTTTCCTTTGATAGTGAGGGTTTCTCTGGACAGGGTGGTCAAGGTGGCATCTCTGGGCTAAAAGAAATGTCTGCCTGCTGTTGAATTTGAGAATATCTTTGTTGCTACTTTGTTATAAACCTTTGGATCCAACAGATGTTTGAATCCCAGAAGTGGCGACTTCCTGTACCAAAGTACCATGGGGGTACAACAGTGCTGGTCCCAAATACTCTTTGAGAGGCAAACCTTGTTCCCCACAGGTTCAGCAACAGGGTAACACCTGTGTCGATGTGTCCTAAGCATTTGCACGCATTTGACTGTTCTCAAAAGGGGAAATGGACTGGTCACAACTACAGCCAGGAAGGAGACATATTTTGGACAAGTGGCCAAAAAGCTCCTTGCTTTTTGGAAGGGCAGAATAAGAGTACAAGCTTCATACAAGCCATTATTAGCTACAAAATGGGACTCTGTTGCAGTAGCCTTCAAAGTATCCCTGGCTTTTTGGTTGTGATTAATTCTTCCCATGTTTTTTTTAAAAGCATCCCTACCCATGCACGAGCTCAATCATGCTGCCCTTCTTTTCCCTTCCTCTGTGTGGCATTTTTCAGGCGTCATGTAACAACCCGTGTTACACACAGCCTCCAGGACATTGTGATGAGCAAATCCTGTAGGAACTGCCCCAGGTGCTGGTGACTGCCACTGCTGCAGCAGGTGATGCTTTGACCCTTTACTGCAAGAAGCTTCATGATGTTCCTACAGGGGCCAGCTGAGCCCTGCACCTTCAACAGAAGGTCATGCCAAACAAAAATCCCCACTTGGAAGCAAAGGTAGTGCTCACTTGGTGTGGTGCACAACTTAACTTTGCTGTCCAGACATGGGAGGGTGGTTCTTGGTGGTGTTGTCAAGTGAATTATGTTCTTGTGATTTGCACTGCAGGGACAGCCTGTGCCAGACATTTCTGAAACTGATAGCTGGAGAAGTGGGACTTGCTTTTGGCCAAGACACAGTTGGGGGTTTTGGCATATGGTGTATTTCTACTGCTTGTGTGCAAACAGCTGGTCAGTGGTTTCTCACTGAAGTTCATCCTCTGGTCTTCACTGAACACAGAATTCAAAAATCAGTTAAGCAAAACCGACGACTCCAAAACCAACGACTCCAAAACCAACTCAAAAGTGACAACACTTAACCACCAAAAAAAAAAAGATGTGAAAGTTGTTTTATTATTTTGGTATTGGTTCTACCTGGCACAGGAAGACTTTTGTTCCTACCTTCTTTCCTGCCTTCTTCCAAGTCAGGAAGCTATATAACCTATGGATATTAGATTATTTCTTCCAAATGCTGTAGTAAGTACTGCATAAAATGAAAGGAGGGGAAGAATGATAGAGTAGCACTCACCTTGGGCTGTCCACCATCTGGCTGCCCTTCAAGTAGTCTGACTAGGAATTCTACACAGAGACACTCATTCTGTCCCTGTGAAAAACGTTATTAGGGTTAAAATGGTCAGAACTGCATTTTACTTGTCTGTTACTTTCAAGGTCAGATTGTGGAAGAATTTCAACTGCTGATAAAAATAGGGAAAATGGAGTTGCAGGATTTTTATATCGTCCTGAGGACCTTCCATTCTCTTTGGTGTAATATTGTAATTTTTAATAGGTGAAGAGTGACTTGCACACCATTTTTGTCTTGCTTAAAACATTCTAGTAGGAATTCAATGTCAATGAGATTTTGTTTCGGTCCTTTGCAAAGGTGTGAATTAAATTCAGAAATGTCATTCATTTGCACAGAGTAAAAAAAAGTCTTCAAGATTTTGTTCTATTCTTAAATGTATTTTAGCGTATAGTTTACCACTTTAAAGCTTTTTTGATATTTGGATTATTACACATTTCTGTTGTCTTAAAAGACTGTTTTCACATCTGTCTGTCTAGCACATAATAAATTTGTTTCAGTCAATTAATATATGGTTCAGTACTTTACACTGCAAATAAATCTGCTTTGCTTAATTTATACATAATGGAGCAACTACTTGAGCTGAGGAACTGGGATCATGTATCTAACACAACTGCCCACTTTTTGTGACATGGAGATACTGGGCTTTCCATAACAGTCTTTGTTTTTCTGTGGAATATTTTGAAGTGCTAGATTAGCCAGTCAATTATGTATTAATAACATTGAAACTCGACTATATGGACAGCAGCAGCTTCCTAGAGTGAAAACTGAGTGATATTTTCTGGCTTTTCTCAGACTGTAAAGCCACATCTGAGTGGCAAACCTGAGAGTCTGTGTTCTCTGGAATGTATTAGCACCATTTAAATGGGCATTACAAAAAATTATAGAAGTAGATGTACTCTGGCGAAGAACTGTGGACTGAAGCTTCATACATAGGTCCCATGACAGACACATATTTAGTCATTGCTGTCATTACATACGGTGTGGAGGAAGCACCAATTTCCCATTGATCCTCATTGACAAGGCCTCTACTGGGGGCTAATGATACAGGACTCACATACGACTTGCAATCCTAGAAACTTTTTTTTTTTTCCTTTTTAAGCCTACTAGAGTAATATATCTTTATGGATGAGCACAAAGATATTGTAAAATCATAGAATCATAGAATCCTTTAGGTTAGAAGAGGCCTCCAAGATCATCAAGTCCAACCATTGAGCCATTAGGGCTCTAAAGTCCTCTGCTAAAACAGATCAGAATCTGTCAGGGTTGGAAGGGACCACAAGGGTCACCCAGTTCCTAACAAGTGCAGCTTTGTTTCAAGGGAATGCATGGAAAAGATGCAGCAGGAAAGCTAAGGTGTCTGTTGTGGCAAACAGACCATACCTGCTACTGTTTTGCCATGTGGAATATTAAACAATGCCTTCTGACAGTCTGAGTCTCCAAACCATACAGAGAGGAGGGTGGTCAAGCACTGGAACAAGCTTCCTAGAAGGGTGGTTGATGCCCCATGCCTGCCAGTGTTTAAGAAGCACAATGGACAATGCCCTTAATAACATTCTTTCATGTTTCGTCAGCTTTAAACTCTTCAGGCAGCTGGACTCATTGTAGATCCCTTCCACCCCATTCTGTTCCATTCCATCCTTTCCTTTTCCTGTCAGGAGTGGAGCTTTTGGGAGAATGAGGAGAGAAGCATCCATTCCCAGTTACATACCAGCAAGTTTGGCTGCCTTGATCTCTTGCAGCCATTATGGTAGTTGTTTGCATATGTACTTTAATCCAGTACTTGCCAATTTTCTTGGCATGAATCCCGGGGCAAGAAAAAAATATTTTTGAAGTTCATGTGTATGTGCTGATACTCAAGGCTTTGTTGTCAGATTTGGGTCAGTGGAGGGTGCAATAGAAGCCAGACCCAGGTTGCAGACCTCTCCAGTCATTTTGAGTCTCACAGCCAAAATATTTCTGCTGTTGGCTCAATCTCTGACTACAGAAATGCATGCAGGCAGTGCTGGGGTGCTATGCAAAATATCCTGTATGTAGGCTTGACCAATGAAAACATGTAATTGAGAACTGGCATTTTTCCTTCCTTTTTTAAAAGACTTGTCACTAGGATTTTCTCTGTGCTTCATATTTAAATAACATCCATTGTAGCTGTCTGTTCTCACAGTTCCCTGAACATAAACCATATGAAAACAGAAATATGTTAAAAAATACTTTAGCTTAGCTAAAGCCTTTCCTTCCAATTTCTTTTTCTTCCTATGACTACGTGAAACAATTCTCAAAAGCTAATATCTGCCCCAGCTGCTGCTTCCCTTCACTTCTTCCAAATATTCTGGATTTAAATTTTAATCTTTTTGAAGTTTCTAAAGCCCTCAGTTAATTTTCATGCTTTTCACTGTCATATTTTGTTTCTGCACGTTTTGGAGGGTGGTCCTGACAGCAGCAGATTTGTCTCTGGTGGTGGTCCTGCAGTCAGGGGATCAGCCTATCTCCCCAAAAAAACATCCCTAGCCACCTTTTAAAAAACGCTTCTGGCTGAATTCTGCAAACTATTTTCAGAAGTTGTCCCAACAGCTTTCCAAATATTTCGTTGCTTCTCTGGACGCTGTTGATAAGGTTGATGTTGTCATTAGTTGTAATGCTTTTTATCTCCCAGAGCAAACAGAAGTGTTAATGAGGATTAGCATGTTTGTCAGTATGTCACTAGTTTTAATTTCCATGACGCTTCATTCATTGCTGTCACTGTTTTTCAGCATCTGCATAAGGTAGTGCTGAAATTGTTTGTGAATCTTTAAAGCCTGTTGAGTTGTGGTGTGATTGATCATTTGTCTGAAAATTTGTATTAAAAATGTATTGCATATCAAAGGGTTGTCAGCAGCATAGTTATGATTTACTATTTTCTAGTGCTAGGA
>NW_008600968.1:0-7634 GCF_000691845.1 Merops nubicus | reverse complement strand
CTCTTAATATTTTGTATGCCTCACCAGGTGAGATGGTGTACTGCCAGCACAAAGAGTTTGGGAGTAAAGTGTACATAAAAATTTTCCATTAAAAAAAATTCCGTGAATACTGGCAAACCACAAATGTAGCTGAATAATATTCAGATTGGATTGTAAATAAAGCTAAGAAGGAAATAAGGCGATATATAACTTCTGAAGAAGAACGTGATCATTCATTTTTTGCCACTATTTTATCTTCTTGCTGCCATTTTTCAGTGCCAGTCAGAATTACTGGGGTTATTTTGAAATGCACGTTTGAGTTACTGGGTTTTGGTAAACATAAATCTCAGCAGACCTGTTACCACCTTTGACTTACACCACACAGAAAAGGCAGATTTTTCTCGGGAAACAAGTTAAAATGAATATTAGTAGCCTGGCACAGGTAGAGTTGAGAAGTTTTGTGAAGTGGGGCTGGTACCTGAAGCAGGGACGATGTTGAGAAGGGGAGAAGGACTCAGCAGGGTCTAACCCTGCCTCCACAGCAGACACTGGGAAGTCCTCTGTTTAAGTGGGCAGGGACAGGACTTTATCCAGTGTATTCAGGGAACACAAACATGAAGCTACAAGTGAACCAGCTCTGTACAGGGCTTTTTCACAATGCACTTCTACTCTAAAATCAAAAGAAACCCAAACCCCACAACAGGATGGGAAGTTCCGGTTTTCAGGTTGCTTGAATTTGTACTGCTGAGGGCACAGGAGAAAATCAGAGAAGAGAGACAAAAGGAACTGAAACTCATTAGTATGTTCTCCCTCTCCAGTTGCAACAGTTTCTTCCATTGCATTCTGCCTCAACCTTCATGCTAAGCTTTTTACCTGAATGTACGTTATTCTTTTCTAATTGCAAGGATTTGTTTTGAGAAAAATGTCTGAGCAATTTAAATCTCTCTTAAGGGAAGGAAAAAAGCCTAAACCAGTAAGACCTCACAAACTTTCTTTTGGGAAGTGGGAGTGGGATGGGGATGGAGAAAGAGGGTAAGTCAGGAGGAGAGAGTAGTTCCTTGTTTCTCAAAGTATCTGCAGGTGTGATAAGCAGTGGGAGGCTGAGCAGTGCTCGATGTATTGGCACTGAGCACATGCCATATTTCTTGAATGACTGTCAGTGGTGACACTCAGACCCAGTGGAAAGGAACTTAGGCTGTCTGCCTCCCCTCTGGAGAACTAGCACAGCCAGAGCCTCCCTCTGGTATTTTATCAGTGCTTGCATGAGGAGGGCCAGCTTACGCCGAGTAACAAAACCTCCACTATCTCACTTGGCGTTTTCTTTCCCCTTTAAGTCAAGGAGAATCAGCTCTCGGAGCGTAGATGGCATGCTCTGTGATTGCAGCCAATGCAGTTGCTAACATCTTCCAGATGTTTTATAGTCCCTTGCATCAACTTCACAATGAAATTCCTTTTTTGTTGCCCGTAATTTCTCGTTTTCAGTTAAATCTGCCCTCTAACGGATGCCTCCTTTATAAGATGTAAATCACTCCATTTTAGCAGTCTGTAACAAGTATTTGTGGTCTGACAGCTCTACATGAAGTTAGTGGGATTTTTATAAAGTAGCTTCAGGAGGAACAAGATTGAATATGTAGTAAGCATTTACCTGCAGAAGCCTACTGTCAAGCCTACTGTCAGGGAAATAAGTATTTCTCACACGAGATTATATAAGCCAGGATATTCCTGTACATAAAGAGTAGGGATTTGATTCTTGCAGTCCTGCCTGGCTGCTGAGGTTGAGGAATAAAAGGGGGTTGGGGATTCACTTGTGAGTGTATGGTAAAATGCCTTTGTCTTCAGCTGGAGTCAGTCATTTTCAAGCCCTTCAGCAGGCATAAAGTCCCAAAGCTTGGAAGCATATCTGCATGATTCAGTTGAATAAATGTGTTTGACATTGAAGACAAATATTGTTCTCAGTAGAGCAATTTTGAAGTCTAATACTCTCCTCTACCAACTAATTCTAAGGCTTAATTACTGAATACCAATATTGTATAATTCACAAACAATTCCCTGGCTGCCTTTTGTTCACTTGTGCCTTTTGTACCGTATTATCAAATACCAAAAAGATTACCAGATAGTATGACTGTTTTGCAGATGTTCTGCAGTGCCAAAAAAATATCAAAATGCAATGACTTGCCAATTTGCAAAGTGGTCTTTCACTGGCTCCATAAGAGCATTATTCCACTCTGGTTTTCCAGGACTGATTTACATGTAGTAATAAAACCTTCCCTTCACGATACTATTAATCTCCCAAATTTGAAAGGCAGACAGACTTGAGTTTCCTTTCTTAATTCAAGAAAATATATGCTCTGCCTGTATAGCTCACAGATTATTTACCTGCCATCAAAGTACCATAGCCCTGAAGAACAGGAGGAGACTGAGCCTTTCTGCATGGATGGTCTCTGCCAGGGTATAAACAACTGCAGTTCTATTGACTTCATGTTGCAGTGTTTTCTAGGAGGGCTCCACTTGGTTCACTTTAACAGCTTGAGAAAATACTCTTTATTTTTTAATGTTAGTTTCTTGAAAAGCTGAGCAGCTTATCTGAGAACTTTTGAGTGTCAGTTTTCAGTTAGCTCTAATACTGTACACAAAAGGACATAAAAGCAATATATCTAGCAGTGGAAATTGCTAGAATTGATTTTTGTACCATAAATCGATCTTATTTTTAGCAATAGTCTTATTATATTATTACATCTAGAGATTTGATAGATGTGTGCAGTTTCTTCACCCTTTAATGAAAAGTTGTCAGTCAGAAACTTTTAGCTTTCCTATGCTCAATGTAGAAATAACCCTCTGTGAAGGATGGGGATTTTCACTGGGACTATATATCCCATCATCAGAAGGAGAAATTCAAATACTGTGCCTGACAGAGGAGAAGATAGGAAAACTCTATTGCTACAAAGCCCTTGGAAAGCAGGAGAACAGTTCAGACTTTGATGGGCACTTACAGCCTCACCTGCTAATTGCTTACCTCTGGGAGAGGAGTTTACCATCCCTACCATCCTCTAATCTCGGAGAGGTGCAGAAGGCTTCATGGAAGGTCTTGCTTCTGTGAGTTTGTTAATGTGTGAATGAGAATTTTGAGCTGAAGCTTGGTTTAGTCGTGGTTCTCAGATTCCATGGGCCAAGCGGCGTGTTCAGAATAGTCCTCATTGTTTTCAGAGTTTCTGGTCTAGATCAGTTACTAAAGTGGAGTGTCTTTAATCCCCTTGAAATATCACACATGGCAGCCTTGAGAAGGGTAATGCAGTGCTGCCAGCCTGCCCAACGAAGATGGAGTGACATGGAACTTTTTTTGCATAGACTTTTCTCTACCACTTGGCTTTTTGTACTGAAGGTGGTGGCAGCAGCTCAGAGTGTTACCCCAAGCATCAGTGATCGGGGAGAGCAGCAGCTTGAGTCCTTCCACGTGCGAATTGCTGCCACATTCAGTGCTAGCAGGGCTGCAAATTCTCTGTCACCAAATGCAAAGCCATACATCCTTTGGCAGTGATTCAAGGCTGTTGTTGGGTGTTAGTCATGGCTGTGACTGCATCGTGGTGACTTGTGCTAAGGGGCCAGGGGTGATGAGTAGTTTACAGAGTGGTAGGACTGAAGATAAAGCTGTTCAAAGCAGTTAACCAGATAAATTATAGTGTTTCTACTATGATGTTGGTTTGACATCCATGGCTTGACATAGAGGTTCAGTTTCATCTCCCCTGGTATGTGGATACCAGGGGATGTCTCAGAGAAGCTTTGTATTGCTCCTGACCATGTTACATCTGTCTGTGCATGAACAAAGACCATCAGTTTCTAGGGCTACCTATCCATTACCTCTGACAAATGGATGCAGAAGCTGGAGGAGGAGGATGGTACAGCAGCAATTATGTGAGGTTGTATTAAGGAGCCACAGCTGGCCACTTAGCTTTTCATTAGCAACCATCGCTAGGTTTGAGTTGGGGAAGCCCTAGAAATATGCTGAGGAAGCCTGAATTAGCAAAATTGAGGACAGTTTTGAGATCAGATGTTCAAAGGTTTAATTAAATTTTGGAGTAACTACCTGCTGAGAGATCCATATTGAACCTTTCAGACGTTGGGGATTGGACACCCCAGAATGGGATGTGGTCCTAGGGATATGGTGTGGCAGAAGCTGTAGCCATGTAGTCACCTCCCTGCCCCAGCAGGGCCTGCTACAGGAGCCAGGCTGCAGATTCAGAGTTAGAAGTGTTTGAGAAAAATACAGGGTCTGAGCTGGCGTTTGCAGAGATGATGAGGTATAATTCTTGAATGATGGTGTGCATGAATAGTAAATCTGGAACAGTGTGGGGAATCCTGCTTGCTTGTCCATTCATTTGCTATTTTGTACCTTCTAACAGCTTTGTGTTCCCACTTTAACATGAGCACACTTTTTAACTTGCTGACCTCCAGAACCTACTGTGAAGCTGAGTTCATTAAGCTTTGAAGCTTTCAGCCTCAGTGGAGGCTGAAGAACTACCTGCATATAAAGCACTGTTGAAAGAACAGTTTTATTTTATGAAAGCCACACAGCACACAGGTTGATCCTCTTGTAGCACCAGTCCCTAGGAATAAATAACCAGAGTTAGTGATTTTAAAAAATTATTCTCATTAGGGTATTTTGACCCTTATTTGAGAGAAGCACTTAAGAACACGTACTAAGGGAGTACTTTTGGTAGCAGAAGACTTCTTTAGCCACTTTCCCTCTGATTCAGTATTATTGCAGTGTGTGGGTCTCTTACAGCTGTTATTGCCATATAATGCAATGTGTGACAAACACTACTTAGCATACTGAATGGGGGCACTGTCCCTAGCTTAATCTGCCTAATGCCCCCACTGCAAGATGTAAATAGATTAAGAGAGAAAATCCAATAATTTCTCCATTCTCCCACCAGAGCAATACACATTACGTGTTCCTTGCCACCTAACTGCATTACATGGTAGGGATGCAATAAACATTTAATGGCAGTCACAGTCATCTGTCACTTCCCTTTAGATTGCTAATGTTCAGTATGATTTATGTGCCTAACACTGTACATTTTAAAGGAGAGGGAGGAGGATCCGAGTAACCCACATCAAAGAAGTTGTACTTTTAACTAAAAGATTTTATTTAATTAGAGTTAAGAAAGACATTGAGCACTCAGTGCTCCTGCAATACCTTAACCCCTCATGAAACCAGGATGGGACTTCAAAAGTCTTGATTTACTTCCAATATTAGTTTAGCTTTACACAGGTATGTTGCCACTGAAACAAAACTGAAGTCACACCAGTGAGTTG
Organism: Merops nubicus; assembly: GCF_000691845.1. Lineage (NCBI taxonomy): Eukaryota > Metazoa > Chordata > Aves > Coraciiformes > Meropidae > Merops > Merops nubicus. Next base: position 2,342 of record NW_008600968.1, on the reverse strand, counting down.
AGTGCAAATAATTAGACGTGTTCAGGAAAACTGCTGAGTCCCACTCTAGCTTGTTTCTTAGACATCTTTGTAGATTACTGCATTTCAGTGGGAGGTGTGGCGGGTGCTGGGAAGCAACGTGGTCTCACACATGTATGTGTTTCGGGACACAGTGAATGTAGTTGAGGTCAACAGTAAATCTTCTATTAGCATCAGAACAGGTGGTTCCATCACAAAAGTCCATTAAAAGTTTCAAGACCGTGAAATATTGTCGATGTTGAACAGTTTAATGGAAAGGCTACAAATCCCTATGGATGTGATAGTATTAACATAATAAAGATGGACATGGAGGTGCTGGAGTGTGTCCGAAGAAGGGCAGCAAAGCTGGTGAAGTGTCTAGAGAACAAGTCTTGAGGGGTGACCAAGGGAACTTGGGTTGTTTAGCCTGGAGAAAAAGAGGATCAGGGGAGACCTTATCCCTCTCTGCAGATACCTGAAAGGAGGCTGTAGCAAAGTGGAGGTTAATCTCTTCTCCCAAGTAACAAGGGATAGGACAAGAAGAAACGGCCTCAAGTTGTGTCAGGGAAGGCTTAGATTGGATATTAGGAAAAAAATCTTCACGGAAAGGGTTGTCAAGCACTGGAACAGGCTGCCCAGGGATGTGGTTGAGTGACCATACCTGAAAGTATTTAACAGATGTAGATGCTGAGGGACATGGTTTAGTTATGACCTGGCAGCACGGGGTTAACAGGTGGACTTAATGATTTTAAATGTCTTTTCCAACCTGAACAATTCTATGACAGTATCAAATTGTAATCCCCCCCCTCCCTCGGCAAGGGATGGGGAAAGATGCTCAGCCACACTTCTCTTAAAATTGCTCTGCTTTTCTTGTGTACATGTGACAGGTTACCCAGCCAGTGGCAAACCCCAGCTGTTTCTGAACAGGGAGAACAAAAGCTTTCACACACTTTTTCTTGTTAGCAGCATCAAGAGATGTGATATACAAGAGCTTTTGAATACATAGGCCATGAGCTTTATTGAGCAAAGTTAAACGATGCTGCTTCAAAAGTATCTTCTCCTTATGACTATTTTTCAAATTTCCTAAAGAGGCATGAAATGTTAAAAAAGAAAAAAAATCCCAGTGTAGGTAAGGAAAACACCATAAACCAAATTATAACAAAGTCAGTGAGAATTAGAAGAGCAATTTTTAATTTTTTTTTTCTTTTTTTTGGGTGAGGGAGGAAGGCTTATTCCAGATGGACCACCAGCAAGTCGTCAGCTGGTGAAAACTTTTCAGGCAGTGTGAATTTGAGCTGAACAGTAGCCTGTAGGTGACGGTCTCTGTAGCCCATTAACAGTCTCTTGAGGCCTGTAATGCTGCAGCTGAGCCTGTTTCTCACTCCTGAGAGCTCGGCTCTCGTTTGCATTTGCTTTGCTCTGCTTGCTTGTGGTTCGCAAGAGAGCTGGGGAGCAACTGTGCTCTGCCACAGCACCCTGGTTCTCCAGCAGTTAGGCAGTTTTCCTTCTCTGGCTTCTAGTGTTGATCTCAAAAAAGGATTGCTTTAACGTTTTGTCCCTTAATTTTCCTTTTGTATTCTGTGTTTGCAGAGGAAAAAACAAAGGGGAACGGGATTTAGTTTTCTCCTCTGTTCAAAAGTCAGAGTTGGGCTTCCTGGGAACTTTCACCAAGGGATGGGACAAGAATAGAAATCCAGCACTGAAATACTCTGTCCTAAATAGAGCTCCTAGGAGCAGTGCTCGGCAAGGATGAGACACAAAGTGTGAGTGTGCAGAGATTCACTTATTGATGAAGTCACCTCAGTAATTTGCCAGTGGGTTACCTGCTGTACAGTGCTCTGGGCTTTTGCTAATTTGGCAAGGTCACTTCACATGGAACTACCTGCAAAGCAAACAATTACCAAAGGTGGCAAGGCAGCTTTTCTTGCATGCATCACTAAATCATTAACTTCTGTGTCACTGAAAAAGTATCCTAGCTACTGTTGGTGTCCTTCTCAATCAATATCCCCAGACAGAGTATCCATGTCCTTTATCCCCCACAGGAATGACTAAACCTTACCAGCAGCTCCGCATCCCTCAGCTAATGGGCAGGGGAGCACAGACCTTAATTGTCCCTGACACGGACAGAACCGCTTTTCTTCTTTGCATATCAATACTATACATCTCTGTCACAGCAGAGACAAATTGAGTTATGAAAACGCTAAGGCTGGGCTTGGAGTCCATTACATCAAATTCGGGGCACGCTGACTGGATTCGGCTAACCTACCTGGCGTTTTTAATATCCTTTTGAAAGCAGTTATTTGTCACTCGTCGTGGAGGTTTGCCTGCGTGAGGCTGCCACGAAG
>NW_008600967.1:118299-122219 GCF_000691845.1 Merops nubicus | reverse complement strand
AAAAAAAAACCTCCAAAAATCCCAAGTGAAGCTTTTGTGAAGAGCCAGCACATCTCCTGCTCTGCCTCCACTGCATCCATGCTGAATGCATTTGGATTGAATCACTGTCTCCTGGGAAAGACTTGCAGGGATATTATTTAACTTATCTTCAGTATGGAATTAAGAAGCAGGTCAGCATGCAGGGATGTGAGAGCAGACCCAGCAATCCATAGCTGAGTTATGTGTATATGTCATTACTAATCGTCTCCTCTGCCAAGTTTCCTGAAACTGGTGTTTGGGGATGGCTGGAGGAGACTTTGGAGCGCAGGCATGTGTGCAGCCGTGTTCCCAAGCATGTGTGAGAATAGTGTGAGTGTGCAAGTCTTGTGTCCTCCAAAGAGCAAATTGAACTGCTTTGCCCAGTAAGTGACAGTGCCAGGAAAGGCAGGATTGACTTTTCCCTGGCAGAGTTTTCCATGTAGGAAATTCCCTGCTGTTTAGAGTCTATAAATCAGGATCAGATGGCCTTTTAAGGGAGCGTGCTGTCATTCAGTGTTTCCCATCCTATCTTGACTTTGCAGATCCTTGACATCTTCCCAGTGGAGGTGCAGACTTGCCTGCAGCAAATTCAACTAGAAAAAGACTTGCTTTGCTTTCGCTCCTTTTCCTGGAGCAGGCTGTGGTCCCTGGAGCCCTCCCCAGCCAGCAAGTCACAACCCACCCCGTGCTCAAGGGGCCAGGTGCTGCTGGGCACCTGTTCGGGGATGCGCAGGGGCCCCTCTGGGCACCCTGCCTCTGAACTCCTCCAGACAGGATTCTGCAAATCCTATTTGCAGAGAGATTTGCCAGTCTATCAGCCTTAATTTACTGTCTTAATTTTCTGCTCCCACAAGACTAGTGGTAGATACACTTGGTAGTTTATCTGTAAAACTTTGAGAAATATGTGAACTGTTACAGTGATGTTGCTGTGACATAAGGAAGACTGAAATAAATGAGAGGCTTGTGCTTGGTGTTTTGATGGTAATAGGCTGTATTCCTTGTTGAGTTTGTTGCTCTGTGGTGATACTGTGCAGATGCTGTAAACTGCAGAAGAGGGAGGTTGTGTAGCACAGAGGACTGTGTCTGTGTGTCCCTCTTGGAAGGGATGTGCCGTGGAAGGCTCAGGAGCAGCTCAGGTTTATGCTGCCCATCTGACAAGCTTTGCTGCAGAATAGCAAAGTCTGGGGTGACTGGGTAGGTAAAAATGAGGTTGGCTGAGGTTGAGGGTAACCAGAAGCTGATGGGAAGGCAGAGCCTGCTTCCTGCACACGAACTGATGTGTGGAACCTCAGGTGGGGTTGCCAGTGCAGATTCATCTGTATTTCTTGGTATGTTTGACATCAGGCATGATGTGGCAGCCCTCAGAATGCTGATAAAAGCAAACAGAAACATCTTGGGTTGTTGTGTAAATGTCTGTAAACTGTTTCCATAAGGGTGAAAATAATTACAGAAAACTGAAAATATTTCTCTCTGTTGCCTTTATCTTTCTCTTCCTCTTTTTTTTTTTTTTAAATATTTCATTGCTTTTTCGTGTAATACTGTTTTGTTATTGTACTTACTTGAATTTTAAACAAAGTAGATTTGCCTGCTTTTAGATTTTGGGATAAAGATACGTGAAATCCTTGAAAGGTCCAGCCTTGTAGAGTTTTCTTTAATGTTTGGGTCACTGAAAATTGTCATTTGGATTTTAATCTAAGTGTAATTTTCCAGTATTTGGGAATTTCAGTGAGGCAGCAGGGCATATTACAACACAGGCAGTGCTCGGCTGCTTGGACAGCGTGACAGGTCCCCCAGCTCTGCCCTGGCTGCAGGTGGGGTTGCTGCAGCAGATGACATCTAGGCTGAGTGATGCTGCAGTGTGTGGCACTTTGTGCACAGGACTCCCCATGGGGCAGTGCTGGGCAGAGGTCCGGTGTGGGGCGAGGCGCCTGCATGTGAGCCATGGTGCTCCTTGCACCGTGGTGGCCACGAGCAAGCTGTGCCTGCAGCTCCTTGTCAGCTCGTGGGCTCTGCCTGCAAGGTGCTGCATATCTCTGGAAGGCTTGGTGTGTGCTGTTCTGCTCTGGGTGGTGCTCCTGCAGACCTGCAGCTTGGGGCTCTGGGCAGTGGTTTTGAGACCCCCCCTGCAGTGCTGGGGCAGCTCGGGAGCCCTCAGCACAGCAGAGCCAGGGACCTACTGGAGCGGGGCCAGAGGAGCCCCAGCAATGCCCCGAGGGGGGAACCCCTCTGCTGGGAGCCCAGCAGGAGAGAGTTGGGCTGGGGCAGCCTGAGAGGAGAAGGCTCCAGCTGGGGAGACCTTATTACAGCCTTCTAGTACATAAAGGAGACTGTCAGAATGATGGGGAGAATCCTTCTAGCAGGGTCTGTTGTGATGGGACAAGGGGTGATGCTTTTAAACTGAAAGAGAGGAGGTACAGACTAGATAGAACAAAGACGTTTTTGCTGCTGAGGGTGGTGAGCCCCTGGCCCAGGCTGCCCAGAGAGGTGGTCGCTGCCCCATCCCTGGAACCATCCCAGGGGAGGTTGGCCGGGGCTCTGAGCAACCTGCTCTAGCTGCAGATGTCCCTGCTCCCTGCAGGGGGTTGGACTGGGTGGCCTTGAAAGGTCCCTTCCAACCCAAACCAGTGTGTGATTTAGCCAAAGGGACATGCTGTAGGCAAACACTCGCCACTGTGCTCGGCTCAGCACCAAGCAAAGGGCCTTGGGGAGGACCCTTCTCCAGAGCCCTGTGTGCAGGCACCGTCCCCGCAGCTCCTGCGCTCGCCCGTTTGCGTGTGACATTCCCTGTGTGCAGGTGTGATCGTTCCAGGTACAGCACAGCCTCTTCCCAGCCCCGGAGGCTGGAGTGTGGAGGGTCCTGGGATGTGAGGAAGCAAGGCCCTGGCTCCCAAAGCAGCTGCAACTCCCATCCACAGGCTGGGGATGGCTGCGGAGAAAACTGTGGAGTTTAAACCCTTTCTGCTGGGCAGGCAGCTCATTTCTGAAGTGGGGGATGAGGATAGCTCCTTCACAACTTTTGGAGAGAAATACTTTGCTTACAGTACTGGCTGCAGCTAACAACTTCAGAAAAGCATTAAATCCTGAAGCAATTAAGTGTATTGGTCAAGTGGGATTTTTTTTTTTTTTTTTTTGCTTTTGTGAGATCCTTTCCCAGCTGTTGTTTATGGGAGAAAAAAATCTAAATAATCTAAATCCTTTTTGTGAGCACTGTTTTCAGGATTCTTTGTGTTTGGAGCTGATTTATACATTATGCATTAGCATGGGGAGGCAAAATATTTATTTACGAGCATGAATATGTAGAGGAAGAATAAGTGGGAATCATTGAAAAGTGTATGCAGGTAGTTCAGCCAGAGGTACAGAAAAACATCAGTACTTTAAACTATACAACAATAAAATTGTGAGGAGACAATAAGAGGGCCCTAAAATCTCTTCTTCAGTTGCGGTTAAGAAGATTATATTGAAACCACGTAAATATCCCCATGCAACAACCAACACCTGAAGAAGATAACCTGCTTCTGTGATGTACAGGGATGCTCTGGGAGGTATAATCATAGAATGTCTGGGCTGGAAGGGACCTCCAAAGGTCATCTAGTCCAACCCCCCTGCAATAAGCAGGGACATCTCCAACTAGATGAAGCTACTTAAAGCTTCGACTAGCCTGATCTTGAATGTCCCCAGGGATGGGGCCTCTACCACCTCTCCGGGCAACCTATTCCAGGGATCTATCAGCCTCATACTGAAGAACTTTTTCCTAACGTCTAACCTAAATCTCCCCTTTTCTAGGTTAAAGCCATTACCCCTCGTCCTGTCACTCCAAAGCCTTGTGAATAGTCCCTCCCCTGCTTTCTGGTAGGCCTCTCTCAGGCACTGGGAGGTCGCTCTACGGTCCCCCCGGACCTCTC
>NW_008600967.1:101613-118168 GCF_000691845.1 Merops nubicus | reverse complement strand
GGTCACATACTCCAGGTCAGGTCTCCCCAGGGCAGAGCAGAGGGGCAGGATCACCTCTCTCCATCTGCTGGCCACAATTCTCTGGATGCAGCCTAGGATTTGATTTGCTGTCTGGGCTGCTGCTGCAGAAAGTTTTTGTGGGGCAAAAAGCCTTTTTTGAGGTCAGGCTTTTGTGGGGCACAGATTGGTTACTCTAGTTATTCCTCCTATGCTGGGCAGGACCACCAAACCTCACCTACATCGCACCTCTTGGTACGGAGATTCTAGCTGTGGGAGTGTGCACAGCTTGCTCTGAGACCTTTTTTTCTGGGGAAGGATGCGGATGAAGCAGAAAAGCCATGGTGAGGTCAGAGTTCACCTTCCCACGCCTACGTCTGGGTCACCCCTCTGCCTGCACTGCCTTGTGCTCCTCACTGGGCTCTGTGAGCAAGTGCTTGAAAACCTCCAAGTCCCATCTCCTCCCTGGACTATTAGAACTAAGAACGGTTTGGTAATTCCTCTGTTGCTGGAGGAGCTGGTTTTATGGAGCCCAAAGAAAGAAGGGAAATGTTGAGTGTTTTGTAACTGGGTTGACTGTGTTTGAAGGAAACTAAGCAGGAGTGAGTTTTCTTTAAGTTTGCTGAATGATGTTTTCTGAGATAGTTCTGTTATAAAGTGCTGTTCTGAGAAATACGTGACTTCTAATGCCATTCCATTTTCTTTTTGCTTGCAATGAAAGAGTTTTGATTAGAGCTCTTGGTAGGCAGCATGTCATTGTTTTGTACAAGGCATGCTATAGGGAGAATGCTGCTATAGGAGGAGGCCCCAGACTTGGAGAAGTTAATTATATTGCTTGCTAATGGCATAAAAATTACCACCAAATGATAGCTTGTGAGAGCTGGTCTACCTTAGGAGCAAATGGTGCAAGCGCATTGGAGCATTGCAAAAAAATAAACGGTATAGGGGGAAAATAAGTCCTTATGGTTGAGAACATATGCTTGGAAACAAAGGTCGTTGAGAAGTGACTTCTCCCTGGGAGCAGGTCTGGAGCCTCTCTGGCAAGCAGCTGGCATGGGCCAGTGGAGAGGGCAGCCAGACTCCGGCAGCTGGAGCAGGCAGCCGAGGGGTAATACAGCACTGCAGCAGAACTGTGAAACCTCTCTAGAGTTCCTGGAAGCTGTGCCCTGGATTTCAGAGGAGATAACGTTTCACCTGAAACCAGGTGGTTGTTTGCAGGGTTCACGTCAGCGCTGGGAGAGCCTTTGCAGGGAGGAGCGACTGTGGGAATTCCTCCTCCTTGCTAGGGGTGTGCGTGCACCCTGACTTAGGAATCTTGCTGTGAGTTGGGAGGTAGTGGCAGACATGTCTTCTTGAGCTGAAGCTGGCTGGGAGAAAGTGATATGGAGAGAAAATTAAAAAAAAAAACAACCCTCAGCTCTTGAAATGAAACTGAATGAATTGAGGGCCACTTGCGATAGCAGGCTGGGCTTCAGAGTTCCTGTGTACCTTGTGCTCCCAAGGCCACATGTTTTCATTACAGGCAAAGTTTTCAAAGTTTCATTGTTTAAAAAAAACAGTGGTTTTTCTCCACAGATGCCAGAAAAAAACCCAAACCAACCCAGAACCCTAGGACTTGGCTGGAAATTACAACATGACTTTGAATGAAATACAGCTACCGGAGAGCAAACCAAGCTATGAAACCTGTGAGCAATGTTTCAACGTGACATGCATTAAATAGATAAGTCACAAACCTTCCTAAACAGAATTGCTGTGGAAATGAGGGCTGACCTTTAGCAGTGGCAGAATAACACAATGTCCCGTTCCCTGGAGATGCTGCAGGAACACACGCAATAAACAGTGATAAAAAAAAGAGGATCATAAAGATTGAGATTTTCCAAGGTTTTGCAGCTCTGCTGGAGCACTAGTACCAAAAAGGCAGTTTGCACGAGGCTGCTTTTGGCCATTTTGTCTCCGACTGTGGCTTTGCTTGTCCTGTTCTCACGCTGAATCAAGATAAAAATATGTGTGGAGTTGCACTTGGTCTAGCAGAGAATATGGGGGTGGGAAATGCAAAGCAAACCCACCTTGAGCTTTTTGCCCTAGTGGAAAATGGAGAGTGTTTTTCAATTCTTTGAGGACTCAAGTAAATCATGTCTGTTCGGCAAGAAGCACACGATCAAAAGTGGCAAGCCCAGAATCCAGAAGGGTTCATGATTGTGCCTCGAGACAGTGTTACTCGATCCACAGTGTGTCCTGAAATAGTAATGTTTTGATCATGTTTTCGGAGTAACTAGAGGTGGAACATGTGTATAACTATTAAAATCTTGAATGCCAAAAAAGGGAATCCATGCTTAGCTCAAAAATATGGACTCATCATTTAATTTCAATCAATGTTACCATTGTAATTTGGTTTTGTTGCATTGTACTATAGGCTTTTTGGCAGGGATTTCATGGGAGAGGAGAAAACAGCAGTCTGTTTAGTGAGATGGTTCCCTTAAGCCTTTTTGAGACTATTCTCTTAGTTTTGCCAAAGTATATGTGATGCATTCTTCAAAAATCCATTTTGGGCTCTCCAGCCTCTCAGTGGGAACTCTCTGGAAGGTGAGTGCCATGTGGGACAGACCGGATCTGCACACCCACTGCAAAGGGTGATTAACTGCTCATCGAGCTGCCGTGGGACAGTCTCTGCCCCCAGCACTCTCGGATCGTGCCAGGATGTTGCTCTCACAGCTAAGCCCAGGCTCTGGCAGGGAAGGACAACACAGGCAGGTGTTCTGGAGTGACCCTGTTGGTCCTTGCAAGTTGTCCTGGATCAGCTCACGTGGGTCCTTTTGTTTGGGTCCCTCGGCAGTTGGCGATGGAAGAGAAATGCCTGTGGGGTACCGGGTCTGATGTGGATGTCAGCGTGGCGGTTGGAACTGCTCGTGTCCCCAAGCTGGGACACCCTGACCTGGCCCTGTCCCGCTCCCTCAAGTGAGAGGTCTCCAGTCTCTCCCCCTCTTCCATCTGATTTTCCCTGTGCTGGTCTTGTGGGAGCCTTTCCCACTGCAGAGGCGGAGTGCTTGCAGTTAGTGCTCAAACAGCAGCGTGCAGTTGATTGCAAAGTCATGAGTGCATTGGCATGACGGTGGGTGTCACTGCACCCGGGTGCTGTGAAGAGCAAGGCACAAATATCCCTGGTCCATGTCCATTCACTGGGGCTGCAGCAGGGAGTTCTCCCAGGGTGCTGGAAACTTCCCTCTGAAAACCAGGGTGCAGGTTAAATCCTCTCAGAGGGTCTTTGCCCCACCTACTTAGTGGGTTCCTGCAGTTCAAGGACAAAAAGGTAGAGGTTCTGGCCATTTGTATTTTGAGTGGATGTAATTTGTATGATGTACACTGAAGTCATAATTGGATGGAGTGATCTTTGAAATTAGGGCTGAGCTAAACCCTCCTGGCATTTTCTTTCTTCTACACATGGATACCAAACCCAGACAAAAGCAATTCACATCTCTGAGCACACAAAATCGGTTTATAGCCCTTATGTAAGGGTGTGTCATAAATGCCATGGACAGAGAGGATGATTAAAAATACAGAACTCTAATGGGGAGAATCTGTCCATTTCTTTGAGGGAAATAAACCCACAAGGGCATTCTCTTTGCTTGGGTTTTAAATTAACCTGAAGTTTAATTTGTTGCATTCATTTTAGTTCATCAGCCAGGCGAGGCTGAACTCAGGCGGAGGTACATCAAAAAGTTAAGCTTTACCCCTTATAAAAAGTGCAAAGCCTTACAGCTGCTTTTATGCAGGAATTACAAGTTTAGTTAAGAGGAGGGGGGAAAGGATAGTTTTATTTTTTTTTTTTTAGCCAGTAGATTTGTTCTTTTTATTTGCTTTCAAATTTGGGAAGCATTTTCAAGCTCTTTTCTGCAGCCTTGAGGGCTCAGGAATGCTTTTTGCTTATTTGGTTGTTTTTGTGGTTTTATCTTTTTGACTTCCTTGTGATGAAAAAGGGCACGACCCTCCCATGTTGTGAGGTGGCACGGAGCAAAGGCTGCCAGGGCCCCGAGGGCAGGCTGGCCCCTGGCTGCTGCTGCCTGTGATGGGAGGTGGGCATGAGGATGTGCCTCGGTGCCACACATCCCGTGAAGAGCCCTGCCAAGCTGTTTAAAGGCTGTCAGAGGTTGCAGCCCGTGGGATGCAGGGCTGTGGGATTTCCTTTCGGTGGGGGAGGTCTCTCAGGTGCTGATGGTTTTTATTCTGCAGTGGCAAAGGAGCCGTGCCATCTCCTGTAGGGTGAGATGAGGAGTGCATGGAGCTGAAGGGCACTTGGGGATCCTTAGTTGTTTTCTCCTAGTTCTCCCAAGTTTCAGTGTTTGGGATACTGTGCACTCAGCAGAGGATACTGGGCTCCACAGGCATATGCAAGTGGTAGGAGTGGTTTCCATAGTAACCTTTCAGCAGCATGACATCACCAGCACTGTCACATTTAAGCTTTTCAAGGCTTTTTGGATTTCAGGGATTACATAACTTTTGGGGGGGATAGGCTGGAGCTTGGATCTAATCAGTATTCAGGGTCTTAGTTGAATTAATTTAAAAAAAAAAAAAAAAAAAACCCACAACCCCCCCCCCCCAACAACAATCCAAAAGTGGCTGTTTTTGGTGGCAGTGGTTACAGAGTGAGGGCAACTCCCAGCTGGGCAGGGGCCAAGCAATGGGGAATGGCCCCTCTGCTGGCTGGCTTCCCCAGTGTGGATCTACAAGGCTGTAGTCCTTGGTGGGCAGGGGGATGCCAGTGACAAGGGCTTTGGTTCCCTCCTCTCCCTGACCAGCCTGGCCCTTTGTCACCCCCCTGCAGCCAGACTTTGGCTGCTGCAGAGGCTTGGGGGACACGGATAGAGCAGGGGTTGCCCCTGGGAGTTGAGGCAAGGGAGCGGGCTTTTTTGGAGAAAAGGGGTTGGACAAGCTTCATACTGTCCCTAAGGTTTTGAAGAATTCTTAGGGAGATGGTTTTGGGGTCAAGACACTGGATTACCCCTAATGCAACCGTGCTAGGGGTCAGAAATTAATTTGAATTTACACATAAGCTTGTGGAGGTGTGTGCACAGGCATCCAAAATAACAAGTGGTAGGACAAGAGGAAACAGCTTCAAGTTGCATGAGGAGAGGCTGAGGTTGGACATTAGGAAAAAAGTCTTCCCTGCAAGTATTGTCCAGGGCTGTGCCAGGCTACTCAGGGCAGTGTTGGAGTCCCCATCCCTGGAGGGGTTTCCAAGACGTGGAGATGTGGTGCTGAGGGACACGGGGCAGTGGGGACCTGGCAGTGCCAAGTGAACAGTTAGACTTGATGATCTTAACATCTCTTCCAACCCAGAGGATTCTGTGGTTGCTGTGGTGCACTCCTCCAAGCCTGGTGTTGGCACTGCCAAGCAGCGTGCGTGCTCCGGCTGCAGCTACAAACAGCAGCGAACGGAATCTCTGGAACGTTCCCACTGGGGCTGGGTATGCCCAATTTTGACCAGGATGTGGATGTGTGATAAACCTGGTCAGGTTCTGCCTGTTTGAAGTGGAGGTTTCAAGGCTGTCTGGTCAGCTCAGACAAGATGTGCAAGTCCTGAGCCGTGCTGGGCTGTGGGCAGCTGCAGCAGGGCAGCGGGAGCCGCTGGCACTGCGTGGGCTGGGCTCCAGCTGCGCCACTCCGCCTGCCACGCGGCCTGCAGGGACCCCAGCACTTTAAAGAGCTTCCTGGAAAACAATTCCATGAATTCATCCTGCTGCCTGTAGGTGTTCAGCACAGGTTTGTGCATGGCTTTTGATTTAAGCCTTCTGACAGAAGGAAATGTTTCAATAAGACAAAAAAGCAAGAAGTTTGATGTATTCCTTTTTTGCTTTTTTTTTTTTGTGTTCCTGTGCGATTGACTCTTAATTCTCACATTTATCCTGCTGTAAAATACTGTGCAGGGACCCACAGCAGCATGCAGTATTTACCCGCTGCCAGTTTACTCCTAAATCTGTTTTGGGAGTAGGGAAGGTGACAGACATGGGTTAAAAAGGTATTAGCAACAATATTACGGTTTCTCATCTTGCTGAGAAGTTATTCTTACCTAGTTTGTTCTTCTGATCAAAGTGATAGGCCTACGAAAAACACCCACCTTTGTAAGTAGTTGTGAAGCTAAAGTAAGGATCCAGCTGTCGGAGACTGTTTGGTGAGTGCTGGTGTGGCTGATGTGTGGTGTGCTTGGGGAAAAGCAGGAAAAATGAGCATGTTCTCCTTGCGTCTTGCCAAAGACCTGGCTGAGGAGAACACTTACACATTTAACTTTTTAACAGCGCTTAAGTAATTTTCAAGGCTGGAGTTGCTTGGAATTGTCACCGAAGTCTGGATGAGAATTTAATGATTTTGAGGGGGAAAAGTTGATGTTTGCCTGCTTGTATTTCAACTATGGTGTTACCTTCAGTTAATGATCTGGATGCTTTAAGAACCTTTTCTACTGGTGCAGTTGTCAAAAAGTAGAAGGAGCTGCTCATCCTTGCTCCTGTCTTCTGGTAGAGATGATGTGTCTTAGGGTGTACGACAGGCACGTCTCCAGTGCCTGGCCCCTCTTGCTCCCCAGCTCCTCTTGTCCAGTATCTACTTGATATTTACTGTTTCATCCAGTTTGTGCATGAACAGTTCCATGGTTCATGTCTTCTCAGGGTCTTTTCCAGCTCTGACATGGATTTGCAAAAGCAAGACCTTAAACTTCAGCATCTAAAGTGCCAGATAGATGTGAAAAATAAACAGGCCAATTTTCAGACACGCTGGGCTCTCGGTCAGCTCCTGGGTGCCTGGTGCCAAGAGGACTACGGTTCCTAACTGGGGTTTTAGAAACCTTGTGTTATTTCCCATTTTTTCACTATTCATGCTAAGCTATGGGCCATCAAAACTTGCACCTCCAGATACTCAACACCACAAGAGAGACAGATTTCTTTTTCCCACCTATGTAGAGTAGTGGAACTGTGTCCAGGAGTGTCGTGGTGGTGGTTTTGCTGTCCTGAGAGGAACCAGGCAAAGGCAGGACAGGGTGGTGGAGTCATCGCTCCTTTCAGCTTAAGGTGGTTTGTCCTTTTGAGGTTGCCTCTCTCAGCAGGCTTTCCTGTCTGCCTGTGCCTCCAAGTGATCCTCCTGACCTGACGCTGGCTGGGGGAGCACCAAGGGCAGTACTGAAAGACGTGATTTGGCTTGTTCTGTAATTCCCAAATGGGATGACAGCTGACGGCTTAGCCCAGGTTAGTTTTTTTTTTTTTTTTTTCTTTTTTTCTCAGAGCAAAAGAATCTTCGTCTTGTTTCTAGCTTTCTGTAATGCCTTCTTAGCAGTTGTTTGTATTCACTGTTCTGCCAAATAGTTTTCCATATATGTGTATTTAAAGAAAATGCACTGTAGGTTTCTGTTAAATGCCACTTAATTTTTCTAAGACATTCAAGACTGGAAGTATCTCATGGGAGATTTTGAAATAATGTAATAACATCTATTGAGATGATAAACCCTATAGGTAATGCAGAGAAAGTCTTGAATGATGGATTTGTTTTCACACACAGTGTGAGTACCCCAAACTTGGGGTTCATGATTCAGCATTCTTGACATTAATGATTTACAGCAATGAATGGCAAGTCAGTGTTAGGTTTCTCTGGAACAAAAGATTGCCTGGGTCTGAAACGAGTGACTTATCTTGAAATCTGACTGAGGGGAAGGTACAGCATGAAAATGAGGGGAAAAACAGAAATCCAGTGTGAACCAGTACGTTGAATCCTTTGCAGTGGCTGGGAGGTTTTCTTGGCGAGTAACACCCAGCGGACAGTCCTCAGCTGGCATGGCTGAATACTTTCTGGGGGGAAAGGCAGCAAAATCCGACCACAGCTACGGGAGAGTGATGTGGTGATCCCCTTTCTGCATGATACAGAATGTGCTTCAGCTCGTGAGGTCCGTGTGCAGGGCGGCCTGAGTCATGGTTTTGGTGGAAAGTATTTGTTGAAGTCACCCACATCTCAGCATCTCTGCAGCAGGTGCATTACAGTTGCTTGGTATCAGCGTGCGACACTGGGCCATAAGGAATTCCTTGCTTGGCTGGGGAGAGCAGGATGCTAAAGATTTCTCCTGATGTGGTTTCTCCCATCTGGATCCGTAAGCTCTTTACCCTACACCAGAGCTGGGCAGGTGTATCAGGGCCAGCTCTGTCTCCGAGCCACGGGCACGGGGCCAGTAGCAGCTGCAACGGTTGCGTGTTTCTCCTGCCCTATGTATTTTGTTTTATTTTTTCATCAGGAGCCAACACAGAAAGCCCTAGCAAAGCAAACCCCTTTGTTTATATGCTTTTTGAGATCACACTGTTCAGCTGTATGGCAGGATGTAGCTGTGGTCCGAGTGGTGGACTGCAGCTGTCCAGCAAAAGCCACCAACAAGTGTGAAACGCAGCAGGGATGTCCCTTTTCCCATGGTGGAAATTCAGCCAAGCTTCTTGCCTTGCAGATGGGTCCTGGGTCTAAAACAAACCATTGGTATTCAAATAACTGGAACATTTTCATCTGTGCAAAATGGGTTGGATTCCTACTCTGCATTACCCTGCTGATGTAAATTAGAGATGAGCTGAGGAGAATGGACCCTGATGGTTGCTCCTCCCATTGGTATCCACTGGTGTCCTCCCACTGACTTGCCATGATGTGATGGACAGGCTTTCAGCATACCTTGGCCTCCCCCGCTGCTGTCTTCACAGAGGAGGACAAGGACTCGGGGCATGAGGCTGTTTATCTCAGCCTGTGTCGTGCTTCGCACTCCTCCTCCTCCCTACCATTGCAGTACTTCCATGGAGACCTTGCTGAGCCCTCTTCAGATGCAGATCCTGCTCACCACAGCTCCCCACCCCAGGCCGTCATCATCTTTCAGATGCTCTCTCAGAGCCCTTGTGCTTTGCTGCAGGACTCTTCCTCCCAGCAGTGCTCGTCTCTGGATAGGTTCTCCTCTTGGTCCTTCTCTGGCTTCCAGCCATGGGCTCTGGTGTGGTGGGTCTACCTGATCTCTCTTGTGCTGCCATGCTGGTATCCCCACAGGCCTGTGGAAACCTATTCAGGGAGGCTGTTGATGAGCGTGGTCCCTCTGTGTCCTGGACTGCCGTGTTTTTTGATGCTTTAATTACGATTTATGATAGCGTCAGCTTTTGAAGGATGTGTCATAAACGGCATGGTTTAAAGAGAATTGTTACCCAAATGATTTGGGGTAATAACTATAGAAATGTTTGTCCTTTGTCAAAGAGGAACAAAGGGTAATGTTTCAGCTTTGAGGGTTTCTGGAGTGCTACCTGAGGGAAGGCAACTTTTAAACATTTTTATTTATTTCTTTTATTTTTTAAAGCAAAGCACATTTATTTGTGTACGTCAAAAGAGATCATCTGGAAGAAGAGTGTCGTACCTAGAATGATCCATAAACCAGATGGCATTTTACTGCCTGTGGAGACTTAATCTCCTAATCTGTTTGCCTTTCACCTGTAATTGAGTATGAAAGACAACAGTTATTTTACAGAGAAATGATTAAACAACCTCCCCCCACCCTTTTTTACCTAATTAATACCATTAGAGGCCACACACAAAATTTTCATTTGCTAAACAAGAAATTCCCATAACTGCCTCTGACACCCCTGTTCAGAAAGTTGCCTATGCAGGTAACAAAAGGGCTGTAACCTTTCTTTTCTCCAAGGAAAGATTATGGTTATGGAAGGTCTGTCTGAAAAAACTCCTACCTTTTTAAGGAGTGAAAAATGTTGCAATTAAATAATTGGTCTGCCTTGGTTTGAACATAAGGACAGAGATGTTCAGCAATATGGATGTTGGTTTTCTTTCTCTGGTGTTTGGTTTCAGGGGCTGTTGGGGGTGAGAAGGGAGTTGGTTGGAAATAGTTTCTTCTCTTGCAAAGAAGCTGGAGTAGAAGATGAACAGGACCCACATTAGTAGACCCTAAGCCTAAAGCAAGGGACCTCTCTGCAAGAGGCTAATGGCAAATACTTGCTCATCCTGCCAGGACAGGGTGGGCTGGTCCTGTAGTGTTGTATGGTGCTTCTCAGAGAGTGCCCTGAACTTCACTGGGTGGGTGATGCCAGAAATCCATGCTTCAGGACGGTTCACTTACAGCTTTTATCTGATCTTCTGGTTTGTTCATAGAGTCTGCTTGCCTTCACTGATATCAGCAACAGTTTTTCACTCCTGACAGGAACATAAGGAGGAGTAACTTGGGAAAGGACCAGAAGGATTTTATTATGGCCTGGACTTCCTCAGTAATATTGTCCTGTGATATTTCCCAGTCCTCACAGCTTGACTTTGAGACCTGGTCTGAGCTAGTTCTTCTGGCATGCAGATATCAGTCTTGGTTTTTATGCGTAAGATGAACACACTGGATAGCCAAAAGGAGTAAACACCCAGTCCACAGTGTTGGCTTTTGAGCCACTCACCAAGGGTCCATGTCTATGCTTGGGTCCACGTCACCGAGCCTTGATGGCAGTTCAGCTGGTCTGTTCTCTTCCCTGAACGGAGAGCAGGGTCACCGTGCGGTGCCGTCGTGGAGTGGATGGCGCTGGATAAAGCGCAGGTTGAGGTCTTAAGGGCGTATGAAGTAGGTCGCTTTTTACAGAAGGGGAAAGGATGAGAGGGCAAAGGCAAAGAACTCACAGTTGACCAGCTGTGGGGCTAGATCTTGGCGTTGCTGTCTTGGAACTGCTATTCATCCCCAGGACATAAGTGACACCTGTGGTCAGAGTGACTCCATCTGGACAGCAAGCCTGGGTGTCTTGCTTTGCTGTTCTGAAAGTAGGGTGAAGTCTGGGAGGCAGCTCCTCAGAATGCATCGTGCGCTTCCTCCATGCTCTTCTCAGAGCTCGGGCTGAGACTGCCCCCACCTTAGTGCTTCTGTCACGGTGAGAAGGTGAGGGGCGTGTGCCCCAGCCAGACTGTCTGCGTGCTGCTGGCACATCAGTCATCCAAGGGGTTGTGGATGTAAGGTGAATTTGTGCCATTTCTAAGCTCTGTGGTAAAGCAGAAAGGGAGTCAATGAATCCCATTGGTAGGATCTGCACTGCCCAACTATGTGACCCTAAAATTTTAGCCTCCTGCAGAAGCAGACAGACTGGAAACAATTTACTGGAGGAGTTCCTTGTGTTTTGAGTCTTGGGAATAGTGTTTTTTCATGCGTTTGCTTGTGGTTTTTGTGCAGAAGTCAGAAGACACATGGCTAGGAGGTGTCAGGAGCTCAGAGGAAGGCTGGCCTGTGGTAAGGATGAGCACAACAGCCTGAGCTCTGAGATGAGATTCAAAGCACAGCTTCTGCATGGGGCGAGGCAAGTTCCTGAGCTGGGTCACACGAAACATTTCCAGCAGAGATCACAAAGTGTTCATGATCCAGCCCACAACTCTGGAGAGACCTCATTAAGGCCACACTCTGCAATGGTGTCATTGCACTAAGAGTAATTCAGACTGGAGCAGCTAAATGGGGCAAATACTGGGATCACTACGGGACTGTGAAGGATCAAAACAAGAAAACACCACCTTGGTCTTGTTTGATTCAGCCTAATAAAATTAATGCTATTTTTAAATACCTAGGTCTAAACACTACACTGGTGGACAGGGTTGGCATAAGAACCAGTGGATATAAATTGGCAATAAATACAAACAGACTGGAAACCAGAAATTTCTAACCACAAGGCAGGTGTTCTGGAAGAGCTTCCTGGAAAGATTTGTGAGGGAAAACCTAGTCCCAGACGAGCACCAATGAGGTCCCAGCTCAAATCCAGTGATGTTCAGGAAGGCTTTGTAGGAGTGGCCTCAGGCAGCATTAAAGAATGATGTTTGCATAGGCCACTGCCGACTCGAGACCTAGTGTGTAGCAGCCTGCATGGACACATGGCTGGAAGAGTCCCTGCCTCAAAGGCTGAGGGATCTCAGCAGCCGTATGGATTTTCTGTCTTTTCATACCTGAGCTGTGTGGCTTTCCTGGGGCAGCAGGAGAGAGGGCTGGCACCTCAGTACTCGAGTGGGAACGTGTTTCTCTTCTGTCCTGAGTTACCATAAGCCAACAAAGATTAGTGCATCTTGAAGTAACCCCTGTCACAGTGTGGGTTGGTCAATTCATATGCTACTTGTGCTTAATCGCCAAGAAAAAACATTCCTTTTGCTTGCATTTCAGAGTCCCATGTGCTCACCCACGTGTTGAGTAACAGCTTGCAAATTGTTATCTGATTGGCACAGAGCCATTAAACTTACAGTGACCTGCCTGCTGATATTATTTTGTGCGTTGCGTTCTCAGACATATCTCTGTTGAGCACATTGTATTGTTTTAGGAATAAATATGAGGGTAAACAATGAAAACTGAAAACAACTGCCAAGGATGGAGGTGAAACATAAACTTTGTGGCTGGTGTTGGAAATAGGATCTTTGGTCTGGCTGCCCTCTCTGCAAAGGGGCAGGCGTGTTTGAGCAGGGAGCAGTGCCAAAACAAAGCACACTTGACCTTTGCCATCCCTTGATGCCAGCTTAAGAGGTGCATGCAGAATCCAGCTATTTTTGGTCCCTGCCCCACAGCGAGTGATGGGAATGAGCATCCCAGGCTGTAAAACCATAGGTCTCCTCTGGTTCTTCTCACTGCATGGTCTTCTCCTGTACTGTCCCATTGACTCATGAACACACGATGTCTGGCTTTTCCCTCAGGATTAAGACATGAGTCACAATGGCAGAGTTTACTGTGAAGTCAGTGCCATATTCATATCTAGTATATTTGGGAGGTGTGGAGAGCTTCTGCAGTGGGCCAGACTGAAGGTTTGTTTTACCTGCTGTCCCAGCTCCAGCACGACCAATAGCTCTTCAGTGGCTGCATCCAGACTGTGGTGTTTAATGGGTACTGACAGGACCTGTCTTCCATGAAGTAGGCTAATCTGCTTTTTAAATGAATTTAAACTCTTTGATCTCAATAGTCCACTGAAGTTAACCAACAATGTAGTCAGCCTTAACAATCTATACAATGCTGAATAGCAGGGAGCTTGGGTGGCTTTGGGTGTCACAAAGGGCACGTTAGGACTAGCAGCTGAAATCAGTGAAGCAGAGCGTGAATTTGGAGGCTTATCTTCCCATCTCTGCCACCAGCCAGCTGGGTAAAACTGGGAGAGCCATTTTTCACAACGATTTTGTTGGCTAAGAAAATACAAGTTGATCTTTCTGTCTGTTCAGGACTCGGCACAGTGTGGTCCAGATCCTGGGTGAAGCCTCTTGATTCTTTCCCGAGGAATGAGTATGTTGAGCATGTGTTTTTTTTCTGTCCTCATGGAGCATCACAGCCTGGCCTGGTTGAGGGAAGGTCTGCATTTTAAAGTGCAAAGCCTTAAGCAAGCCAGAGTGGCTAGCTCTGAGGGAACTTAGGGTTGTTGGCAAATAACTGTAATGTCTGGGAGTTGAAGGGAGTTAGTTGGTGGGGTTGGGCTCTCCTCCTAGGAAACAAGCAATAGGACAGGAGGAAGCCGCCTCATGTTGCACCAGGGGAGACTTAGGTTGGACATTAAGAAAAATTTCTTTCCTGAAAGGGTTGTCCTGGGCTGTGCCAGGCTGCCCAAAGCAATGGTAGAGTTCCCCCATCCCTGGAAGGGTTTCCAAGCTGTGGAGATGTGGTGTGAGGGACACGGGTTAGTGGGGACCTGGCAGTGCTGGGGGAATGGTTGGACTTGATGATCTTAATGGTCTCTTCCAACCAAAGCGATTCTATGGAAAAGGCGGACTGGAAACAGTCATAAACAGACCTGTTGATGCTCTGCCATGGCAGGTGGAGGTGGGCGCAACATTACAATATAAAACTGTAAATTGCACAGTAGATGGAAATGACCAGATACAGAGGTGTGTGATTTGTGTGTCTCATATTCATTTTATATTACTTCTACAGAACTGCTGTTATTTGGGTTTTTAGGTGCTGTTGCTTTTTTGCTCTGAGTGATGGGACCTTAGCAGAGAGTTTGTGAGTTCCATCCACAGCCTTGGGTCATTGAATGTTAGCTCATGTATTGCTTCATTAGATGGCTTGACAAACACTGAAATACTGATTAGATGCCAATTTTGGTGTTAGGGAGTTTGGGCAGTTTTTTTTTTGTTTGTTTTTTTTTCCTCCTTTTTTAAACTATCTGTTGTTAGAGAAGTTTCAGCCAGATCTGCTTACTGAAGTCCCTGAAATGGGAACAGCTAAAACTTTGTGGATCCCTTGAATGTGTTTCCAGCCCCAGTTAAATGAACTCATTATGTTCCCACTTGGCAGCAATAAGAGGAATGATGGGGAAGAGGGAAAAATCTCAAAGTTAAAAGAGATTTCAAAAACACCTTAGGAAATGTTCCCAAACATCCACAAACCCCCCCTTGGGATCCTGTCCATGTATCAGAGAGCTCCAACTGCATATATCAAACAGTCCTTGAAAGAAAACTTGGCCACTGCAGCTCTCAGGTGGAAAGCAGGCGGGCTGCAGTGGAGTGCCAGAAGGTCTCACCCCGTGCAGGAAAAGCCACCGCTGTGCCGGGCTGACCCACTCACCAGTCAGGAAGCCTTTCAGGAAACTATTAGGAAAATGCATTAGGTGAGGGTAGGAATACTTTCCCCATGCATCTCACAAGGACGTTCTGCTTTACAGATTAATGCTTTCCCTGTGGCTGCAGCAAGAATATTCTGCTTCGTGGCCTCTGAGGCAGTGTTGTAGTATACTTTGGAAGGAATGTGGGCTGTGGTGTGTGATCTGTGCCAGTGCAAGTTGGCATTGCTCCATCGCAGCCCCCTAGGCAAACCTGCACCGCGGGCCAGGGGTGAAAAATTGGGTATGGTAATGGGAAAGAGAAAACGTGCTAACCTTGCTCAAGTGGTGGACGGATTGCCTGGTGGCCACTGAAAGTGGAGGGACAGACATTTTGAAGGAAGGGCCTGTGCTTTGTGTCATGCTTGACTGTTTTGGGTTTTATCTCTGAAGTAGAAATTATTTAGGATGAGATGAAAGCAGCCATGGCTCTCTCAATGGACAAAACATTGACAGCTGCTTTGGTGTAATTGTAGAGTGCCTTCAAAGGGGGAGAACTTTCCCTAGAAAGCTTGTGAGTAGGCTTGGGTTAACAACAGCCTGTGAAGTCAGTCATTTTGAAACACATGCGTTCTTGACTTTTCAAGTGGGCTGGCCTTTAATTCTGTGCATTTTGTTTGACGTCTGAGGTGGCACTGCAGTTTGCCTTCACCCCAAGAGCTCCAGCAGGATTAATTCCCTGCACCAAGATAGGTTCTTGCTCTGATTTGGTTAAAAATATGACAGGGAGCTTTTTTCAATCCAGTCAAAGCATACAAATTGAGATGACTTTCAGTAATTACAGAGGGCTAAATCTTGCTCTCAGTCTTGACACTAAATTACAGTATTAACAGCAAGCCCAAGGTGCTGGTCCCAAATTTCCATCAAAGTAACTGAGAACTGGAATGGGGGGGGTATCCTCCCTCCTTTAACTGTGTGACTTGGACTCCTTGTCCCAGATCATCTCAAAGGGGTAAGAGCTCTGAAGCCATGGCATTCCCAGCTTGCATGGCCACCCAAGCAACCAGCTTTGTTTTGTCATGTCTGACTCAAACGTCCTTACTGCTGTGCCTGCAACTGATCCGAAAGGAGGGAACACCATTCCCAGCTACTCACTGCTCTGTTCATGCACTCCACCAGGCAGCTGTCTGGCATAAGTTACTGTTTTGCTAGATTTTTTCAAAAGTAGGTTGTCTGGTGAGGAGACACTCTCCAATGCCAGTACACTGGTGACCACCTCTTCCAAGGAGTGAACGCCTGGAAACAGTAACCAGGTCATGAACGGCTGCAGCTGGATGTATATTCTGGACTTCAGGAGTATTCAATCCTCCCTGTTCACAGGGAACTATTTTTTTTTTTTTTTTTTTTTTTTTTTTTTTCTTGTTGGGAATCATAGCCCTGTAAGACTTGAGGTCTCCTCCTTTCCCCTTCAGCCCTTCCACAGGCTCCGCAGTTGGTGAGGTTTCCTCGGGTGCCTGGGCTGTGCCAGATGGCTCGGTGGTGATCCTGGAGGGCAGTGGGGAGGAGCTGGTGTGAGCCTGCTCCCAGCTCCAAGCGGGCGGAGGGCAAACATCCAGAACTCACGCAGGGCCTGCTCCAAACCCCCTAGAACTGCAGCCAGTGGAAAAACTTCCCTTGGCTTCGGTCAGCTCTGGCCAAGATGAGTTACAAGAGGGAAATTCAAAAGCAGAGAGCTGAAGGCTTTCAGAGGAGGTAGGGAAGCATTTAACAAAATCTTTGACTTTTCCATAAAAGCAGTGTGATTCAAGTCCCATAAAATCAGGTTTTGAGGGAGTTTATTGGGGTTTGAAAGGGGTGAGGTGGTTTCTGGTGTGATGCTGAGCCCAGTGGAAACATAGGAAATACATTTCAGTCTGTGAGTCTGAAGCACAAGAGTTGCCCTGGGTTTGCTGGCTGTGCCATGCCCTCCCCCCCCGGTACCAGGAGGGGAAGGGGCAGGATCCTGGCAACATACGGAGACCAATGGGAATTGGGCCATTTTATGG
>NW_008600967.1:51433-101580 GCF_000691845.1 Merops nubicus | reverse complement strand
TATTTGGGCCATGCTCCCTGCTGTCACCTGCTGCCTGCAGGTTCCTAATGGCCTGACAGCTGGCACTGCCACCAAGGCAGACCTGTGCCATGGCAAGCCCTCCCACCTATCCAGGTTTGTGGGGGCTCTTCTGATCCTGGCCTTCAGCCTTTACACTTCCATCCTGGTGGTTTTGTCTGGTTTTGGTGCCACTCTGATAATAGCGTGTTGGGTCGACCACCGCCGAAAGGCAGGCTACAGCCTGGTGCCACTTTGCCAGCCAGCTGCTCCCCAGGCTGATCACCGAATGGAGTCATAAAATCATAGACTGTTTTGGTTGGAAGAGAACATTAAGATCATTGAGTCCAACTGTTAACCCAACACTGCCAGGTCCCCACTGACCCATGTCCCTCAGCACCACATTTCCACGGCTTGTAAATCCCTCCAGGGATAGGTACTCCACCACTATTCTGGGAAGCCTGGCACAAGCCTGGGCAACCCTTCAAGAAAATAAACTTTTCCTAATGTCCAATGTAAGTCTCCCCTGGTACAACTTGAGGCAGTTTTCCTCTTGTCCTGCCCCTTGTCCCTTGGGAGCAGAGCCCGACCCCCCCCCGGCTCCAGGCTCCTGTCAGGAGCTGTGCAGAGCCAGAAGGTCTCCCCTGAGCCTCCTTTGCTCCAGGCTCAGCACCCCCAGCTCCCTCAGCTGCTCCTCCCCACACTTGGGCTCTAGACCCTTCCCCAGCTTCATTGGCCTTCTCTGTATGTGCTCCAACACCTCAGTGTCCTTGGGGCGAGGTGCAGGAGTTGAGGTGTGGCCTGCCCTGTGCCCAGTCCCGGTGCCGTTCGGCGGGTGCGCGGGAGCCCCGGCATCGGCTGTGCTCCCAGTGAGGTGGGCGGCGAGTGAGGAGGAGCATGGAGAGGAGGGCGAGGGGTCGCCCCGGCAGGCCCAGCGTGGCCGGAGATGCTGCTGCCAGGGAGCGAGGGAACGGGACTTGGCCAGGAGGGTGGGGCTGCCCGTGCCCTGTGCTGTGAGTCAGCGTCTGTGGGCTCCTCGTACCAGCTCTGCAGCTTAGGAGGGTATTTGTTTAGTCTTCCCTCAGATGACTAATAATTAGCAAATGTTAATTGGAAATTGCAGTCTAAGGAATGAGTGTTTGTTTAAAAGTGGTGGTAGGAAGAAGTGAACGGGAAACAAGTATTCCTGTTGTATTTCCAAGTCTGCTGTTCCCTGCTGTTGTGATACCTGGTGAGTTGCTCAACCTCTCTGCATCTCACTGTGCTGCTCTGTAAAGTGAGAATAATAGCGCCTCTTTTGTAAGGGTGGTGTGAGGATTAGCCAGACCTTTGCAATACTTTTGGGAAATCTCAGTGGAGAGCAGCCTTAGAAGTGGAAGAAATTACTATTTGTGATCCAGATACTTTGTACTTTCTTGGCCAACTCCTAATTCCTGTCTGCCTGAGATTGCTGTGTGCCCTGCTGCCCAGCAAGCAGTTGTTTTGAAATAGGTTTTGTGAAAGAATTTAAGGGTGCAGTAATCCTGGCTAACACTGTGGCTTTAGGGGCTTCTCCCTGCTGTAAAGTACCACCACTGAGGTGTGCCTGGATTGTCAGTAGAGTTGTGCTCTTCACTCTGGTCACTCCGGTTACAGAGAGTTTCTGTTCTGCCATGTTCATTATATGGCACTTCTTCTCATGCTTAAATGATTCCTCTGGCTCTGTGGTAGTGGCCAAGTCACGTGTACAGCAGTTGATGCTCGGTACCAAGACCATCCATACAGTGGTTCTTCTGTCCTCTTTCTGTTGTCCTGTCATCACAGTGGTGCAACATCGTTCCTGGGGACATATTAACCATATGGAAAGCTGAGGATGAAGGCAGCACCCGGGTCTTGCTCCTTTGGCCCCGTGCAGTTTCCTACCCTAAGGACAGTGTGGCTGGAGCTTTCTTACTGCCAAGCATGTTTCTAAACTTTTTGTTTCTTTGCTTTAAATACTATTATATTGTCCGTCTGGGTGCTGTTAATGGTCCACCTTTGATATCTGCCTCGTCATCGGCCTTCCTTCAAGGGGCAGTAAAGTGCTGTGCCATATAGTGCCAGCTGGTAGCGGCAGGACCTGGGTCATACTGTTACCTGGGCAGATCTTGCTGCCCAGGCTGGTAGGTGACTGGCGAGGGCCAACAGGACTTAGAAAGTGTGACCTGAAGGGTGCCCAGGGCTGGGAGAAATGAGGATGAACTAGTCAGAGCGAGGGCAGGGAGGCAGATGCCTGGCTTGTCCTGGCCATGCTGTCTGTTGGAAGGAGATGTGTGGTTCTGTGACTGAGGAACACTCTTGTTTCCCTGCTCAGGAGCTGCTGTACCTCCCTCAGGAAAGGACAGGAACGGCCCAGGGTGTAATGGCTGGGGATGGCACAGAGGCATGGCAGGACAGCAGAGCCCCTCTGCCAAGCACTGTTTTCCTCTCTTGTTTGCTACTGATAACTAAAATTGCAGAAAATAAATCAGATACTATGTCTGGCTATATTTATCTTGTTCTGCAAAATAGCTGGGAGGATTTTACCGAGTGAGGAGCTGTGGCTTTTGGTCTCATTAATATTCAGCTGCTCTTTGGTGATATTTTGCTTCATTGAGACCTGCCATAGAAATATTGCTGATTTTTCTAGCAGAGTCCATAGCAGAAATACTGAAAATCTCTAGTATTAGGTGACTGACAATATCTGTACAATATTTTACTTTCTGACCAGGCCAGGAAAACACTTTTGCTTTGGCTGATGGTTAGACCTTTGTTGTGCATGAGTCTAATTCAGGGGTGTGTCATCCCAAAGAACGGAGTTTGTGTTCATAATGACTCTCCCCTTTTACAGTGCTTGTGGTTTTAGCTGGTAGAGAGATTGCTTGTGTTAAGTACAGGGGCAGTTGCAGGGGTCTGTGTCTGTTCTACTGGCCTTGCTATATTTTTGTTGTCATTAGGCTGTGTTTGTTTCAACAGCCTTGACAGGTTGTTTGTGCCCTGTTGCTACTCTGAAGACCGTATTCCTGATTTTACAGTTTGCTTTTGTCTCCAGAAGCTGTTACTGAAGGAATCTAGAGAGAATGAGAGAGCCTCAGTGTGCATTGAAAAATGTAGTCTTTTGTCACCGAAGAAAAGCTTTCCTGCAGGTTTTGTCCCCAATTCATTTCAATAATTATTTTCTTTAACAGTCCTCTCTGTAAGTAGTTCTGCAGTCGTGTTGGATTAAAGCAGCATGCATCCAATTCACAATTCTTCCTTGCTGAGGTTTCCATATTGTGTTTGCCATAAAGCATATCTCCTTGAAGTGGTGGGGCTGCTGGCAGCAGGAGACTCAGAGGTGCCAATTTTATTCAAAGCCTTTCATTGCAAAAGCAATTTTTACTTTATTTGGGATGATGAGGCCTTCTCACCACGTAAACTTTCCAAAGGTGGCCCTGAGCACAGGAGGAAGGGGTCAGTGTGTGCCCAGCATGATGTGGGTGCCCATAGGTGGCCAGTGAGGGTCCGGTGGGCACACGGGCTGGCACCGGCTGCTTGTGCCTCTGTCAGTGAGGAGTTAGTCTTGGGGAAAAGGCCTTCAGCCACATGAAGGGCTGCTTGTCCAGCCGTTTCCCCCACATCTGGCCTGAGCGGGGTCCAACTGACACACCATGTGTGCCTTTGAGTTGCCTGGTTTTTGGGGGGTGGTTTGTTTTTTATTTCTATCCCTCCTCAGTCTGCCATGACGTGGGCAGTGATGGCTGTGCAGCGGGTGTGGGGCAGCCACTGGGCAGGAGGGAGCTGGGGGGATGTTCACTGTTTTCAACCCTATTAACCTGTAGTAGTTTTTTTCTTTCTGATTGATGTGAGATGATAATCAGAGAAAGGATTTGAATGTCTTGTGCATACAGGTTTTGTGCTCTCAGCTGTAAAGGAAGGGGATGTCTAACTATTGACCTGGGAGGGCTCTGACAGAGTTGAAGTGGCTCAGAGCTTGCAGGAGGAGGCACTGGAAGATGCTATTGCACTGATTTCAGCCAGGCCTGATGTGTGCCCTGGCACCTCAGTCTGCCTACAGCAGGGAAGAGCTGCTTCGTTCAGTGCCTCCTCCTTCTGCCTGCATCCGCTCCGCTCCCCTGCGAGCCCCGCGTCTGATTGCACAGAACATGTTCCTCAGCTCACTGGCGCTTTAAGCCTCTAAAAACTGTGGCTGTGTTTCTGGGACATGGCCAGAGACTCCGCCAAGCAATGTAGTGTCATCTTCTGGTTTCCTCTGAAGCGTCCCCCTGTGTCTCACCTGTGTGACACGCATGTAGGTCTGAGGAGGAAATCGGCCTGTGCAGTCACCTCCTCAGGTCCTCTGTTGTTTCAGGACAGAGGAAAGCCTCTTTCTCACGCACTGAATCATCAGATAGAACCCAAAGCCTGGTTTGTTTGCTGCAGCTGTTTATGGTGTGTTACCTTCAAATAGCCACAGGCATCCCGGGGCTTGTTTTTGTCCCCCTTTGCTGGACCGTTTGGCCTCAGCTGTTCTCCTCCTTTGCGAGGCCTCTGGCTCAGCATCCTTAGTGACACAGTGCTTCATCTCTTGACTGGTAAAACAGAGGGAGATGCTCAACATCTTTTTTGGCTTTATTTTAAATGTGTTTTATCTCCTTTTAGCCATTAAGATGAAAAGCCACATGTTATGCAAGTGGATTTTCCCTGTATTAATGCTTTCAGGGGCCCTAAGTCCTCGTCTTGTTACAGCATGTATGTATGTTGTAAATAAATGGAGTTACACTTGTGGGGTTCAGTGAATTTGCAATATGACATGCTTGAAGTTTAAGTACCTGCATTTTTGCCATGGATCAGGAAGGTCCTAAGCATAATTTAGGAAGAGTAGCATTGCGGATTTCTAGAGCAGATCACAGGAATCAACACCATCCTCCACAGGTGCCTGTGTGGCAGGCAGCAAAGTAATGCCCTATCTTTAGTGAAGTGCCCTCTTAATTGTGTTTGCAAGTGCTGAGGAGGGAATGGATGGATTTCACATCAATGGGGATGTGGACAACAGCCACAGAGTTTTTGGCTTGTACATAGCAGGCACCTGGGCACAGCAGCAGAAGGTAGTTGAGATCCCTTGGTGGGAGCCTGACCCAGCGGAGTGCAGCTGGAGGAGGTGAGCCTAGTGAGCCCAGAGAGCACCCCCAGCGCCCAGCGCAGGATGCGTGCTGGTCTGCACGCTGCCCTTCTTACCAAGTTGCTGGCACTTGCTCTGTGCAAAGCAGTGTGTAATGGGAGATTCTTGTCGATTCATGCATTCGTTCACCAGCTCCAGCCCTGCGGAACAACGGGCAGGGGCTGTGCAGAATGTACATTTCATGTCTTGTTTCTTCAGGGATGCAGACCTTCAAACAAAGAAACTGCTGCTTTTTTGGTTTTGCATTCTGGAAGGCAGGACAGCGGAAAGGGGATGGAGTGAATGAGGTGCGTGTTTTGTGTAAAAGTGGAAGGTAAAATGAGGCTTTCATAGAAAAACATCTCTAATGCTGTTCTTCTATCTGCAGCTGTAGCTGTAACTCGTAAGTAATGCAAGCAGCAGCCTGACAAGTGGACCTTTTGATGACATAAGATTTTTCCTGTAGAAAACAAAGCTAGGAGAGTTGCAAGAGGAGGAATAGTTTAAAACTCTTACAGATTACTTAGCTGTGCCAAAATCCCCTTCCTGCCAGCTGTGTGTCTGGCTGGTGATACCTTTGAAGCTGAGACCACCCTTCTTCCTCTCCTCATGTGTCTAAGCAGCTCCATTGCTCTCTGTACAGCTTCTCCCTATTTTTTGGGGAAAACAGTGGGGATAATTGTCAAACGGAAAGTGTCACTGGTGTTTAAAGTTGACAGTGGACAGAGCTCTGGAGGAGCACCATGGTACCTTTCTGGGCATGCTTGGGGAAGGAGAAGTTGGAGGAGAAGGTTTTCTTTGAAATCCTCTCCCGTCATGTAAATACTTGTCATTTGTTGCTCAATAAAACGTTACCTCTTCCAGAGTAATGAAGTTGTAAGCATATCTTCTGAAACTGATTGAAAGCCTAGTTGGCTGTTCTAAGATATAATCCCACTTTAAAGACGCTCTCATTTAAAAAGATAATCTTATTTTAAGACTCTTAATACTGCCACGGCAATGTTTCCATTTAGGGAGGAGGGGGAGGAAAAGAATGAAATTGAGGTTTTTTAAAGAAAAAAGAAAAAAGAGCCTTGTATCTTCATAAACCAGATGGTCCTGTCTCTAGCTGCATGTAAAATAGAGTCCTGCCCATGTGGGGATTTACATGCAATTACAGCTACCCTCTTAGTTTTTCCTTTCCTATTTTCTTTAAAGAGGAGGAAGCCCATCATGTGTGCACCATTGTCCCTCTTGGGCATGAAAGGCCTGAAGGTCTCCCG
Source organism: Merops nubicus (assembly GCF_000691845.1). Taxonomy (NCBI): domain Eukaryota; kingdom Metazoa; phylum Chordata; class Aves; order Coraciiformes; family Meropidae; genus Merops; species Merops nubicus. Next base: position 95,184 of record NW_008600967.1, on the reverse strand, counting down.
GTGTACGGAGAGCCCTGATGGTGTGCTTCTGTCTCCCAGGATTTCTTGTGCTCCATCTGATGTTCAGACAGGAAAACTCCTGCCTGGATGTGCACAGCAGCACTTGGATTGGAGCCTGGTGCCTGGGTCTCTGTAACGTCACCAGACTGAGCAAAGCCCTTTTGGCCGGGCTGTGCATCCTCTACAGCCTTGGTTTCAAAACACCTTTCACTGTACGCTTCGTCCTTAAGCCTGTGCGTAGTCCCAGGGTGCTTATGGCCTGGAAGGGAGTTACACATGTGCCCGAGCACATTGCTGAGCGGTGGTTAAATATCGCTTGATGTGCATATATAGCTTGTTACGAGCTCAGGTAATTACAAGTGTTTTGGCTGAGAGAACTTTCCAAATCAACTCGCCCATTTAGTGGTGCTCATAAGTGACACGTGTTCACCGCACCGTTATTTCTTTCAGCTTCCCCTGCAGGGAAGAGGTTCCTCCCTGCAGCTATATCTTGTTTGGAAGGAAGCAGGTGCCTGGCAGGAATAATACCCAAAATAAAATACTTCTATGAATGAGAGTATGCTTTTGCCGTCACCAGTCCTGAAAAGCTTTGCCGTGGATACTTCAAAAATGTGTAGAAGGGAAAAGTATAGAACATTTTAAATAATGTCTCTCAAACAACAGCGATAGCTGCCAGAACGTAAAACTTCTTAGTAATGTTGTTACGACATTGTTTTGTAATGATATTAGAGGTGTGAGCTGCAAAGGAGGTAAAAATTAAAGAGAGGGGAAAGCAGTGTTGAGGAAATGATTGATTTATTTATGGACAAAAAAGGAGTTTGTTTTCTAACTTTGAAACAATCAGGAAATCATGTTTGACTTGCCACAGTTTGCTAGAATGGACTTTAGAAGGCTGAAGACTTCTTCTGACTTAATATCAGCCTTCGGCAAAATTCTTTCTGTTGGTGCTTTTCAGGGAGGTTGTGGAGTCTCCATCCTCGGAGAGATCCAAAACTTGACCCTACCTGACCCTGGCCAGCTTGCTCTGGGTGATCCTACTCAAGCAGGGGTTGGACCAGACCAGCTGGTGAGGTCCCTGTGAACCTCAACCACTGTGGGATTTTCTGGCCTTCTGGGCTGTGTGCAGGCACCAAGTGTAGTTTCTGAGCTGCAGCTGTATTTCCCACGTTTCTGCCAGGACATCCATAGCAATCCTATAATGCAGTTGTTGCCCAAGTCCTCCACAGTCTTGATACCTTCTCAAGATAGTGGCTTCACAGTAGGTTCCAGAGGCTTTGGAGTTCGGCTTGTGCCAAACCATTCTTCTTACAATATCTTCTTTTGCTACAATAGAGCAGTTTTGAGCTTTCCTGAATGCCACAGATTTCCACAGCTTTCTTGCCAGACTGGTCCCAGCAGACAGCAGCGACTGCTTCTTGCACGTCAGCACAGGAGGTGTACAAAAGTTTGTGTATGTAAAAAAAATGTAAAAAATTTCAACCATCACCAAGAGGAACAGTTCTGTCACGTCTGCTATGTGAAAGTGAGGTTGTATTCTGATTAAACCTTTAATGTCAAGTCATTGCAGCAGGAGACTGCAAGTGGGGGGCAGAAGGAGCTGCCTGTGATAATGAAGGTATCATCCCAATCAGCTTCATCGTCTGCTGTGGGATGCGGCAGCACTTGTGTTGCAATCGTTAACCTGCTGATGCGTCGCTGTGCAGTTAGCAGGGCGATGCTGTGTATTGGCAGTGGCTTCTGCTGCCAAGAGGCTGGGGCTCTGCAGCAGTTCCTGCTGCTGTGAACATGCTTTGCTTTGGGGAGAGCATTCAGTAGACCAGAGGAAGGTGTACTGTGAGCATGGTCTGGGACACGGTCAGTCGAGAGGAGCACCAAACACCACGCCATCAACAGGAGGCGGCCCCCGGACCTTCTCAGCAGCCTTGTGTGGACATGCTCCACAAAGCTGGCGTCAGCAGCATCGTTTGTGAGCTAATCAGTGTGAGGCATCCAGATGGCAGAAATAACGTGTGTATTGTAGCAAAGCCTAATGCTGACTCCTAGTGATAGTGCGATGTTCCTTGGCTATCGGTAGCAATGTTCTCTTCTAAAATGGTAATAAAGTGCACGGTTGCTTATTAGTGATGAATGTCAAGCCATTCACCATCATGGAAATATCCCATTTCCATGACTTTGATAAATAGCTGCTGGAGCTCATGAATTTTTAATAGCAGTCCTATATTTAGGGGCTTTCAGTTTCCGAGAGATAAAAGGCTCTTCGGAGATGGAGTTCTGGAAGCGCCTTGTCTTCTGCAACTGCTGGTACCTATTTAAAGCCAGTGTTGTCTTTCTGATATATGAACATTATGCTGACATTGATTGATGTGATTTTTATGCCGGAGATTGGGCTCTGAGCCTGCCTGTCACCACAAAGCAATATGTGTAACTGCAGAGGAACCTGCCATGTACTTTGCTCCATCTGCATGTGGTGCTCGTTCACGTTTCCCCAGTAATCGTGGTATACACCCAAATGCACCAATTCCTCTTTATTATGAGGCTCTCCTACCGCAAACATGTAAATACATGTAGTGTGGCATGTGAAATCGTGTGGGTACACGTGTGTGCGTATAGATCCACGTCTCCACGTACATGTATGTGTGCGTCACCCCTGAGACACCTTTTCCTGGGCCCATGAACGAAGCTCCTGTGTCAGGTGGTGTTTCGATGCCAGCCGGGAGAGTGACTTGCACAGGCAGGCAGAGCTGAGCACACTCACCACGACACGACTGTCTTCTCTCCTGCTGGCTAGCAGGATTGCAGGGCTTGTGGATTAACCTCCTCCCGTTTGGTTGGAGGTTAACCAGTGCTAAAACCACAGGGGCCTTGAAGTATCTTTTTTTTTGTGTAGAAACCAACAAGGACATAAGCAGAAGAGCAAAACTGAAATCGTAAGTGAAACTCTGGAAGAAGGAGTGGCCCAGTGCCCACCGTGACCCAGCTCTGCTGCATGCCAGAGAATAGTCCTTGGCCCTTGAGTCCTTGGCTCAAAGCAAAGCTTGTGCATGGATTTTCCAAGAATCTGGACCCTGACAGCTCTTGGTTTCTGGCTGAATCCCCTTAACCACACTGAGCTCCTCCATCACGGATGCTCTTCTGGACAAAATGAGAGCAAGACGGGAGAATGGCGTTAAAAAAGAGACTAAAATCTCTTGAGCTTCTTCCTGCCTGGGAAATTCAGAAGTTGAGATGTGGGGAACAAAAAGTGTGCACTCTGTCTGGGCTGTGCGAGAGAGCCAGAAATCTGTTTCACTGATCTCGGCACTCAGTATTCAATTCCAAAGAGATGTTGTGAGACTTTCTGCTGGAGTCTGTTTGTAGCAGACCACTGAAGTAATTTAGAGAGCCTCAGTTAGTGCTAATGGTTACAGCACCTTCGGATTAGGCAGGGCCGTGGTGGTTTCTGTCAGTGGAGGATCCAGCTTGCTGCTCCCAATTCTTTCTCTGGTCATCTCCAATTTCCAGCTGCCTCAAATTATGGTTTGCAGTTGCTGGAGACAATCTGAATGTTTTCATGCTGTAACTAGCAACATTAAGAAAATTACAAGTACTGTTCATGTGGAGAGTCCCCAGGTTTGAATACCCTGCCCCTCCCTTGGATCAGAAGGTGCTAGGAGGACTGTGGATGCGTGGCTGGGCCAAGGTAGTACTTTTACTTGTGCGATCATGGGCCAAACCCAAAATGTCTGTGCTGCACCCTGACATGAGCCTGGTTTCATCTGCTCACCAGGAACAAAGTAGAAGCAATGCAAGGGCTCGGTTGGGAAGCTCTGTGCATTTACTTCCTTTCCATAAATGGGAGCTCTGACTGTTTTTAGAATGTGATTTATCAAGCTTCTTGGGACAGCATGTGTATCTGTCTTCACCGAAATGGTCATTGGCAAGCACATGATTAATGCATATAACACTAATAAAAATGGCAAAATCTCAGGCTGAAGTAAGGGAAGAACTAGTGACAGGGTAATTAGCTAGCTAAGAAGCCTCCCAATTGAGCCAGGACGTGATGAACCTCATGGTGCAGTAGCTGAAGAATTGCATTAAATTATGCCCAAGCCATTAGCAGGTAACACTGAGGACCTGTCAGATGTGCAGGTAACATGAACCATTGAGGGTCCTGGGATACATTTGGAGGAGCAGTCTGGCCTTCAAAATGCTCAAACTGAAAAAAGGCCTGAAGAAGATGTGATGAGATTTGAAGGGCACGACTGAGCTCTCTGTGCTGTGGGATAACCAGCCAGGCAGAGAAATGACTGAGGCTCTCCCAGAGGGAGCTGGGGGTGGTAGCTGGTGGTTTGTTTCGGCAGTGTTGCCAATACTGGGCATGGGTTGTAAGACTGATTGCAGCAATTATCTCTTCCATTTGAGTGAATGCTACTTGTTTACATCCTCAAGAGTTTCCTTTTAATGTACATTCATTAGTCTATCAAAGTAAAGGATTACTCTGATTTCCCTCATATACATAACTAATGCATCTATTATTTTAACTTTGTAATCTTGTAATGGAAATTTTTCATGTCAGTTTTATATGCAAAGAGGTGGATGTCTGAAGTATGTAACTCATTCTGATTTGTTAAATATATTTCCTTAAAATAAAAGTACCTAAGCACTGTAAGCACCTTGTGGATGATAGTGTTGGGATGGAGAAGTGAAAGGATGGATTTGCTTCTGTTCTGACTGAGAGGGGAAGGGAGCAGATCCTTTCTGTGTCGAAATGTAAGCTTAAAGGAAAAATCTTAACAGGCTTTAGGGTCCTATATTTGGAAAAAAAAAAAAAAAATTCATCCTGTGCCCATATACTGTGTGTGGAAAAAAAAGTAGCTGAAACAGAAAGAAGCTGCTTTGAAAGGTTGTTTCATAAGGTGTTCTCATACCTTGGCTGAAAATGTTTGCCCTGGAGAGGAACAGGGTCAAACGTTGGCAGACTAGAGCCAGGCACAGGCAGCAGCACGTGCCAGCAGGACAGCGTCGTGGGTCGGTGCCGAGAGCCACCGTGCCTGTCTCCAGCATGAGGCTGCTCACACCAAGCACTGGCTGTGGGACCACTCTGTGCCAGGCTGATGGTGGAGGGAGTGGTGGTGCTTGGTGGGCTCCTCAGGGTAATAGGATGGTGGTTCTCTTATGAAGATGGGGCTGCCCTGCCTTGCAGATCCAGCTCCTCTTTTCTAGGCCAGTCTGTTGGTAGGAAGGACAGGCCATGTGGCCTCATTCCCCAGAATTAATCTCCAAATAATGTAAAACACTGATGACATGAAAATCAGAGAATAGTCAACGGGATGCCTAATGTAAAATAACAAAGAGATTGTAACAGCTTTAAGCATTTGGACATTGGAGGGAGCTTAAAGAGTATTAGTTACTATGCAGATGAGCCTGGGCAGTTGGAACGCTGAGATTGGTTTGCAGGCATCAGAGTGGGCATCATGAGCTGCTGCCCTCCCCTCAGTAAGGGCTCCCCAGTTGGCCATCGACCCCTCTGTCATTGACCCAGTGTCGAGTGGCAGAGCAGACTTCTGCTAAGTGATAACAGAGGTCTGGGTCTTCTTTAAGGATTCTGCTCCATAAGCTGCCATGGCTGCAGCAGAGTCAGAGGGATGGTGGATGGTTTTGGGCAAAGAAGAGCTTGAACAGAGGTGCGTGCGTTGCTTCTCACTGTCACAATGTGGGCAGGTCCCCTAAAAGGGCCCATGGATCCCCTGGCAGATTTCAGAGTTGATCTCTTGTACTTGGTGTACTGCCCATTTTCTGTGCATCCAAGTCCCAGGAGCTGACTAGTGCTGCCTGTTTGAAAGTCACCAGCAGCTGGTTCCGAGCCTCGCGAATGAGGCAGGCGTGTGCTCGTCCTGCAGGAGGGGAAAGCCACAGCCACCCATGGTGGTGGTGGTGGGACCTCCTCTGCTTGTTTGGCAGAAAGCTGGCTCCATCTGTCTCGTGTTTCAGCTGTGTGTCCAAGCTTCTGTTCGTTGTGTCTCCAACAGCTTGTGTGCGGCTCTCTGCTCAGGCAGAACGGGCTTCGTGGCACTGGCACAGTGGTGGGTGTGCTGGTGGTGATTAACGTGTCTCCTCTGTCCTGCAAGCACCACTGTGTGGCTGATTCTTAGCAGGAGGATTAATTTTTCAAAATAAGTAAATAAAGGGAGGGAAAAGCCCAGGTGTCTAATGACATGAACAGGTATGTCATGCCTCTACACAACCAGCATCCTTGTGCCTGGCAAATGTGATGTCTGGGCTGGAAGGAGCATCTGCAGCAGAAAACATTCCAGGACCACGTGTTTAAGGTACAACTTTGATATGTTTTGGGAAAAGTCCCAAAAATTGGTTGGTTTGTTTGCAGGAGTGTTTTTCAGCGTGTGCTAATCCAGGTTCTCAGCCACCCCTGTAACTGGGGTGCAGCTGAAGCATACCGGGAGAATTTGGTCCTCTCCTTTAAACTAGAGACATCCTGGCATCCATCCCTTGGGATCTTGAGAAAGAAAAAGGTCCCTCCCTTTTCTTCTCAAGATAAGAAGAAATGTGGCAGCAGTATCTGTTCCTTTCCAGGTGGGTTTATAAACGTGCTTCTTGCAGAAAATGTCCTTTTTTGGTTAGCCTACCCATCAATATGAACGTAGCATGAATATTTGCTCCCCAAAATAAAGCTAATGAAAGAGGGACTGTATTCTCTTCCCAATCAGAAGATACCCAGGAAGTCCAGACTAGCTGTAATTAAGCCAGTAAGTTATTAGGAATTTCTGGCAGTTCATGTGAGGACAAGCTCTAGCCAGAGATTTGTTCTTTCCTTCCTGTGGTTTTGCTAAGAACCTTCCTCATGCCAGTTATTTCTGACCAGAGAGCGTGGCTGATAATGGATAACTTCGCACAAGCCTTGTGTTTGTGGGCACTTCTGCTAATGCCTCTGTGTGTTTCCTACTAGAGGCAGTAAATGCTGCTAGTGATAGGGGATGGGGAGGGGGGACACAAAGCAAACCAAAAATTGCAGCATGCTCAAATGAAACACAGAAATACAAAAGCTGAGAGGTCCTGGAAAACAGTTGCCAGAATCTCGCTGTGTCAGAAGTAAGTCTTCTGCTGAACAAAAGAAAGTATAACCTTCTCTTTAAAGGTCACTTGCTGTTGCTATTTGACTTAAACTCTCTCTGAACCATGTGCCGTTGCATATTATTTATTATTTCTGATTTCTTCCCCATTTGTGTTTAGATATATTTGCGAGGACTTGTCCTCAGAGCTCAGGTGTGCCTCTGACCTTGCAAGCTATTCATTTGTGTTGAGGTCAAGGCAGAACCTTTTTGACTCCACCAAGGCGCTGCTTATAGGGAGGCGCTTGTTGCTTCAAGGCTTTGCTTTCTGCATCTGGGGAAACCTCTTCTGAATCTGACTTCTGTTTTGTGTGTACACGCTTGGCATAATGGAAGAGCCACGTGATGGAGCAGGCTTCGAGCTGGAGGCACGCTGCAGTACAACACACAACCACAAGAGTCTAAAGAAAGGGGGGACGACAGAATGTGGGGTGCCAGGGCTGAGCCCTTCACATGCACCTTATTTCAAAGGAAGTGCGCTTTGCAATTTCTGTACAACTCTGTCTGAAACGTTGAACAGCTGAAAATCAGATGTGTGTGGAATTGCAAGCAGCTAAATCATCAGGTACACTGACAAAGCCCTGTGAGCTTTATACGTGTGTCTTACACGTAGATAAATCATTGGTAGAGTCTGATGTCACCAGCCTGGCCAGAGCTTCCTTTCCTAGAACTGGAGCTACAAGGCAGAAATGGGGCTTCCCAGGAGCTTTCATGAGGTTGTTTGCATAGGCAGAGGAGCTTGGTGTTTTCAGTCACTGATTTCTCACGAGTGCTTCCTCCAGAATCGGAAGGAGAGATGTTTGTTCTCACTTCCCATGCAAATCAGCTGCCAGTTCTGAATTCCCCATGATGCATGTGTTTCATCATCTCGTGTTCTCTGTCTTCTCCCTCCTTTCTTTCCTCCAGCCCATACACAACTTAATGTAGTAAAAAAGAATGCAGCCCTCTTCCCACTTTATTTTCCCGTTTTATTCATACCATGTCTGTTTTGTCTGGCTCATCCCACCAAGAGACACCCGTAAACAGGTACTTGGTAAGGCTCTGCAGCTGCAGTTGCGATGCTCCCATCACTGATCTCTGACAGGAGCTGGTAAGGTAACAGCTAACTGTAATGGAAACGTGCGGTTTGACTGGGCTGTTCAGCTGTCCCGTTGGTGAGGGAGGCTAAAGATCAGTGAGGGGAAGAACCATCTGGCAGGGTGTAAGATCACAGCCCGGACTTTTAACTTTGACGTGCTGTCATCCAAAGCCCCTGGGCATTTCTGCATGGCCGATGAGCTGCGGCTCCAGAGGATCTCCTCTTGGTGGAGAGAAACGGACCCCTGTGGGCAGGGAGTGAGAAGGGAGGGGGTTCGGAGGCCTGCCTGGGCAGTTGTTTTCCTGTCGATCAAAGTACATAGATCCTTAAATGAACATTTAATTACGCGAGTATTAGGGAGAGCAGTTTTAGGCTGATTTGGTCTGTGCGCTGTGGCTGGACTCGGAGGAGCTCCCTCCTGCTCCCTTCGCTGCAGGAATCCCCTCCTCCAGCCTCGTGAGGCAGCTGCTCTGCCCTGATCCCCCTCCTCCAGGAAGCCTTGGGTGGTCCCACACCTCTTCCTGTAAAAGGCAACCCGGCACCTCCCCACGCGTGCCGCAGGGAAGATTTTGGCTGTCGTTCAGAGCTGGTCTGCAGTGGACTTGCTGGCGGTCCAAGCTCCCTGGGGGGACAGCAGTGCTCTGGCTGCGTTGCTGACGACAACTGAAGAGCCAGCCTGGAGAAATGTCAGATGGCTTTTGTTCGGTGTTTGCCATCCGCAGCCGTTGTGCCGGGCACCAGCCCGCTCCTCCGCGCGCAGGCGTGCAGCAGCCCTGGGAAGTGGAGGTGTGCGAACGCTCGTCCCTGCCTGAACCTGCACCACATCTGCTTGTTTTTTGGTAAATACAGGTCCAGTACTGCAAAGGTACACAGAATGCTCTCTGAACATCCACAGCTTGGTGAGAGCTGACCCTTGTAAAGCGACTGTGAGGTGTGGGATGGTGCTGCCAGCCTGAGGGTGGATGCTGCGAGGTCTCTAACTGCGTGCACTACCCCCACACTGCTTGACTGCTTGTTTTCAGCAGTTAAGTGGTGATGTGAGTAAAACATTAGCAATATTATTTATTATTGATATATCAGCATAGTTTGGCTCTCTCGAATTTTAGATCATGCCACTGTAACGCAAACACCATTTTTACTTGTCAGAAAAAGTAAAACATATAAAAGATACTCCATCCTCCCCTCAGAGAGAGTGTAGCTGATCCTTATTGCTTTTAAAGACAACTGAAGATTTTCACGGTCCCTTACTCTCCGTACCGTACAATTTAAAACCATTCCCATGGGGCTCAGCCACAGGGACTGGTGAGCTGCGGAGCGTGGGGCCATCCACATCCGAGCCACCCTCCGAGTGGTGGTGACTGTGGGGCTGAATACATCCAACAGTCCCAGAGCCCCCTTGCCTCCCTGCATCTGTGAGCAGACCCCGTCGAGTCACTGCTCTGTGGGAGGGACAGACGGGCTTCAGGGACGTGGCAGTTGCTCTCCTCTGTATTTGGTAGGGCCTTATGTCACTGTCAGAGCTGATGCTGTTTTGAGGAGGACACAGAATTGGGCTGGACAGTGTGCAGGCAGGCAGTTGGTGAACGTCATATTATTGCTAACCCTGAACCAGTCAAAAATCTCAAATCTCAAAAATTTCTTTGAGTCTGAAATCATGAAATTGAGGATGGGGAAAAAAGATTTAATTGTTTTAAAGTGCATTTTTGTTTCTCCGTATAAAAAGCTGTTGGCATTGATTCAAACAATGTTTTGGGATATGTCACAAGGTTTACTCCACTAATATCTTTCCCTCATAGATGACAATAGTAGAAGTCAAAAAAACACCTACTAGGCAAGCATGTGGGCACACTTCTGATGCCCTTTCCCTGGCTGCAGCTGTTGGCTGCACAGGGACTTCCTGAGCCACAGGAACAATCTCCATGTTTCAAGCCTTTGGACTTTTCTTCCACTGACTTGCCAGTTTGCTTTGTGAAGTCACAGCAGACTCACCCTGGGCTGGCCGTGTGTGCCGTGGGACAGATGGCTGTGATCCTGCTTCCCACGGGCTCCTCTTGTGGATGCACTGGGAGAGCTGGAGAGCAGTTGGTCCTTTTTCCTCTCTCTCATTGCCACTCCATTTCAGAAAGCTCTGCTCCACTCTGCCTTTTTCAGGTTGAAGATTTCCAGCATTTCGTACTCGGTGGCTTGTCCGTCGTCCTGGCTGATCCTGTTGCTGCTCTCTGAGCCGTTTGCAGCTGCCCTGCATCCCTCCCAAGGGGGGATGACCAGCATGATAGGTGCTGCCTGAGACACAGCACCACATGGCTCTGTGCAGCAGCATAACAACGTGCTCTCGAGTTCCCTGCTCCTCTTGAGGTTGTTGCTAATGATGTATTTGCTTTCCTGTGGCAAGCTGGCACGCTCCAAGTGCCTCGAGCTGAGCACAGGAGCCAAATGATCTGTCATCTGGGCTTAGGCAAGAGCTTGCACCCAGCTGCTTGGCACAGCTACGTGTCTGTGTGTTTTTCCAGCTGCAGAAGTATAGTTGTCTCCGGGACTTTTAATGACAGCTGAAGTGGCGTTGATATTGTGAACAGCAATGGTCCCTAAACAATGGAGCTGTGTATCTAAATCCTGGTTTCTAATCCAGCCCACTCATGTAATGTTTTCAAGTCCTGCCTTTCTGTAGCCTGATTGTCTACCTCATGATGGGACCCGCAGCCCACTTCGGAAAAGCTTTTTGGAAAGAAGCAGCCAGACGGGCCACTGTGCAGAGGAATTATCCTGGAAAGCCATATACAAAGACAGGCTGGGCCTCTCCCACTTGTTATTGGGATGCTGTGGGATTGCAGTGCCCAGCAGTGAGGTGACTTACCTGTGCCCTGAAAGAATTGTGGGGACAGTGTAAGAAAATGAGCTGAGTTCTTAAATTTCTGACTTTTCTTTGCAGGCTGAACGTCCTCAGTTCTTCCTTCTGTAAAGCTGTGGCAGATTTCCCAGGAGTTTTCTTGTCCCTGGAACAAGTACACTGGCTAGCAAGATAAAGGCTTTTTAAAAAAATGAGTATATGTTGCAGCTTTGAGATCTATTGATGCAACACAGTGCTGAGGTTTTTTTTTTTTTTTTTTTAAAGAATCCTTTTGGGAAGGTGAAAATGTTAAACAGGAGAGGGAAAGAAGGTGCAGGGAAAAGGGCTTTGAAAGGGTAACAGAAGAATGGTACAACAGCATATTCTGTGCCCTGGCACGGTGTGAGAGCTTCTGGGAGTAGCTTGAGTGTGCAGAACGGGCAAGTCTGTGTGGCGCCGGGAAGTCCTTGGGGCAGAATGGTAACGTGGATCCTTCTGTAGGTGACCTGAAGCCAGGGCTGAATGGGGTCCCAGTTTTTATGAATCGCACACTGATTGAGAGTAAAAGGATGAGAATCTATTCCAGCTCATTGTATTATGACTAAAATAACTTTTCCCTGTCAAGCAGGGATACCAGGTTTTCCTCTGGTTCTGGCTAGGGGAGCGTGTCCTGCGACACCCATGCGAGTGCTCTCCTGTGGGTGAGCAGCAGAAGGTCACTGCTGCTTTCTACTTGCTGGGGTTGTGCAGGGGGCTGTGCAGGCTCCCATAGTGCACCCAACTGCTACCTCTGTGAGCAGTTGAAGTCTTGCTGTCAGGTCCTTCGCTAATCATAGAATCCTAGAACAGCAGGTTGGGAGTGCCCTCAAAGATCATCTGGCCCAACCTTTCTTGGCAAGAGCGCGGTCTCGACAAGAGGGCCCAGCACCGTGTCCGGCTGAGTCTTAAGTGTCCCGTGTTGTAGGACCCAGCATGTCCCTGGGGGGATTGCCTTTGTTGTGAAAAAGTTTTCTTCTTGTGTCCACTCAGAATCTCCCCAGGAGTAACTTGTACCCATTGCTCCTTGTCTTTTCCATGTGACTTTTTGTAAAAAGGGAGTCTCCATCTTTGTAGCTATGCTTTAAATACTGGAACATGGTGATGAGGTCTCCCCTGACCCTTGTTTTCTCAAGACCTAACAAACCCCGTTCTTTCAACCTTTCCTAATACAGTCACTTCCCCGTCCTTGGTTCATCTTTGTGGCCCTTCTCTGGACACTCTCCAGCCTGTCCACATCTTTTTTTTTTTTTTTTGTATGGTGGGGACCAAAAATGAGCACAATATTCCAGGTGTGGCCTGACCAGTGCTGAGTTGAGTGGGAAAATAACTCTCTCTCTGCTGATGGTGCCCGTGATGAAGCCACCCAGCATCCCACTGGCTTTCTTTGCCACAACAGCAGCTGCCTGTTCACTCCTGCTGAGCTTGTAAAAATGCAAAAGAGCACAACTTTTTACACCTACTGCTGATCTGCTTCTTTATGATTTCGCCTCCTTTACAAAGCTGATCTAGTTCAGATTTCTTCCAAATTCTAACAACCCTAGAATTTACTAGTAATTTTACGGGTTGCCAATACAGGGTTAATACAACCCCTGAAAAAAAGCCTTGTGTTGAGGTGCACACTCCTGTGCTTTGCTTTCTGAGGACACACCTCTCATCAGCTGGAAACTCAGGCAGGGTGGCGTGCACCTGAAGGCTGGACTTCACCCATCTGCAGGAGGAAGGATGGTGCTGGATGGATGCTGCAGCACTGCTGCAAGAGCAGGGGCCTGGGCTCAGCAGCTGGCCTTGGGCTGCATGCCCACACAAAAAATGTCCATGGAGGTGCTGAGCCCGTGTGAATGAAGGTCCTGCCCTTATGCAGTTTGTGGGCCTGATACCTACCTACAAAGTCTGAAGTCAAGAGTGGATCAGTTAGGTAGAAATCTTTTATTCCTTGATTTTAGGTTCATTGACAGGGTGTTTTTTCTTTCCCTGCTGAAATCAAAATAAGCCTGGCAAAATCTGCCTCTATTCTCTGTACGAGAGCTGAGGACTCTTTTAAGCAAAATAACAAACTGTATGAGCTTTTGTACCAGCTAAATAGGGCAGCTGTTGGAGTGGTGTTCCAGCAACACCCTTTATTTCTTCTCAGAAAGGAGCTCCTGTGTTTTGCAAAGCTGTCCTCTTATCTGTACTCATCTGCACCTGATGCACCTAATAAAAATGCAGCAGATTGCAAATTTGCATACATTATTTTGTAATTGCATACAGTTGAGTGTAAACCACTAAAAACGTTTGTGTTCAGGCGATGTGTGAAGAATGCAATGATGGACACCTTGGATTTTCTCAGATAAGGAGGTGGATTTCATTGCAGCGTGGGGGTGGGAACCTGGGCCTGAGGGAGGATTAGATGTTTTTGCTGGTCAAAGAAAGAGAGGCTAGGATTCCCCCCCTCTGCCCGTGGCGATGCGCTTTTGTTCTATTTTTATACTCTTTTTTTTCTTTTTTTTTTTTTTTCTGTGTGCTTTTACCTAAGATGCACTCCATTCTCCTTGAGACTCTAGATAAAGGGATTGGATTTTCATCATCTTGGTCATGAATTGTGGTGGTAACATCTCCCAGGCAGCTGCAGGAGGGAGTGGAAGTGTATGCACATGTGTGTTAGCAAGCCATTTTGCATATTGCTAAAACCCTACCTCCCCATGTTTCCTTTGCAATGTCCTGTGGTCTGGTGAGTGGCCAGGAGCATGTCTTAAAACTGCGATGAAAACATCTGGTTTTCACATCATGATATTTTGCAGAGGGAAGATGAAACATTTCTGACCATTTTAACTTCATTGTCTTGCATCTTCCATAGTGTTTTGTATTGGTTTGGGTTTTTTAAATGCCTGTCTTTGTGCTGGCCTGACTAGGTTCTTTAGGTTGCACACTTACATGTGTTTTTGGCAGCTTCGTGTGTACCTGGCTCAGTGCCTGTGTTGGGGTGGGAGGTGGCTGGCATCCTGGCAGTACTGTACTAGGTCTGCTTTGGAAGAAAACAGTTACTGCTCCTGGCGTGTGAGTCCTGATTTGCTATAAAAGTTACAGGTACTGCTCGTCCTCATAACTAGTTTGTTAGGACTCTTCATAAGATTTACCATAGGAATTGGTTCCCACTATAGCATTTGCATAGGAATATAATTAACAGTGTTAGCCTAACTCTTGGGTCAAAAACTGCTTGTGTAAAGAAGAATGTTTTCCTCCTCAGATGCAGTGACTGGGTGGATCCCTTGCTTGCATTAGTAACAAAATCAAGATGTCTCTACCTTTTGCTCAGTTATTGCCCCACAGGCAGCAAAGCTGTGACAATGAGCTGGGCTGTTTTTATATTTAATCACCTGTAGATTTGCCAGTTAAATTGCAATTGCTGGAGCTTTATTAATGATAGTGATGTGAAAGCCAGGAACAAGACAGCTTGATTTTTATTTTTGTCCAACTCGAGGCTGAATTTTTGGGAAAAAACCCTTAGCAGAAAGCTGTTATTTTAGTAGTTATTGAGCAATTCAAATCTGGAATTACTAAATGTGATGGTTTGAGACTCCTGCCACTCCTGGGGGAGGAGTTTTGAAATCTGAACCTTGTGTTGTTTTGACCCCCCTGCCACTCCTGGGGGTGGAGTTTTGAAATCTGAACCCGGGAGCGAGCCTGAATGAAAGGGGCAGAGACCTGTTCTGTTCCCACTCCCCTCTTCCTGCCGTCGGGACTGCCTGCTGGGCTGTATAAAAGGGGAGGGGAGGGACACCCCCTCCTCTCTCTGCGGGATCCTGGCCGGGACGCTGCTCTGCTGTCTGCTGCTCCCTGTGCTGCATGCGGCGGCGCCATCTTGGGACCTGGGCCTGATCTCCAGACTCGTTCCCTGCCTCCGTCCACAGCCAAGGATCGTGCATGCAGCTTCAGTCCGCCTCAGTCCAGCGAGATCCAGCTCTGGGGAGCCTCAGCACAGCGTTTGGGTTCTGTATTTTTGGAAATTTACCCCTCCTTGCTTTGTTGTCCCTATAATCCCCTTACCCTGTTAAACCCCTGCCCTTCTTCCTTTCTGTTCCGTTAAACCCCCGCCCTTCTTCCTTTCTGGTCCCTGTTAAATAATGTATTTGATTCTGTTAACTTTCAGTCTGTGCAAGATCTTTATTACCCCTGCCTGCCTTTATCTCTCTATCTGGGAAATCTAAGGGATAAGGGAAGGGGAACACAATTCTGCCCTCTAACCAGGACACTAAAAAGCACTTGAAATACCAGGACATCATCTTTATATTTGCTTTTCAGTTTATAACCAAAAGCCATTCCTGCAACCTAATTAGCAGACTGTCGTTAAGTGCTTTATAATCCAATTAACATCCAGAACAGTAATAAAGCATTTGTGGAAATGGAAGTAATTTGTCTTTAAGTGACTTGCAACACCGTATTTGCAGCAAAGGCTATCAGGTGGCATAGCCTGCTCTTTTCAGCTGTTACACTGATTGCTTGCCTTTGGAGAGAGACCTGCTAAACTAACAAAAATAGATGGCTTTTAATGAAGGCACATTGAACAAACTAAAATTGCTGAGCTGTTGTCTGTGTTGGCATACTGGGCCATCACCTGTCCCGGATGCTTGTTTCTGTGTTGTTTCTAAGACTTCGAGTCTGTTGAACTTAAACTGGGTGATAAAGCCAAGGTGAAGTGTACAACTCCTCTAGGTCTAAGCTCCTTCCTTTGGAGCTTGTGCTTTTCTCTGCTGTAAGGAGGAAGGGAGCAAAAGCATGAATGCTTGAGCAATCAGGAGGTCACAGCTCTGCTTCCATCACCTCTCACTGAAGATTTGAAAATGTCCCTTCCTTTCCTGATTGTTTAGAAAACTGCCCAGGTTAGGAAGTTGACATAATGAACACCTAGGCCAGCATCCCGCTTCTGGAAGCGACTGGTGAGGGGTGCTTAGGGAGATGAGTAATTCTGCCCATGCCTACCCTTGCTGACTGCTCAGGACAAGGGTTTACAGTGACTGGAGTGTGCATTTAGATTACCATACTTTACCCATCCATTCTGGGTACAAAACTGTGAGTCAAAAATGCTGGTGAGTGTGACCCATAACTACTTACTCCTCAACTCTCTGGTTTTTTGAATATTTTTGGTAGAGTACGGTGCTGTGCTCCTGGAATTTATCTGCCCTGCCCAAGGTGTCTTTGATACACAATGCTGTGGTTGCCACAGAAGCGTATTATACAGTAAACACTTTGGGAAGGGCTGTAATTGCAAGAGGACAAGTTAAGCTGAACTAACAGGAAGGTGAAAAAGCCTCTGGCTTGCTAGTTGCAGGACTACTGCCCAGTACAAGAACTTGGGCAACTTTTTGTTGTTTACTTGACAGCACATGCAGTGGTTTTGAATGGCCAATTAAACGTCTGTGTTTTATTTTTTCCCCCCTCTTTGCAGCTCTCCATGAATTCCCCAGTGACATCTTCACAAACGAGGACAGGAGACATGGAGCTGTGGTCCTACACGTCCTTTGTGTAAGTTTGTGACTTTGTGTTTCTTCTATCAGTGTGGACTGGGCTGAGTGTGCTCACCGCAGGCTGCTGCCCACAAGGGCTTCTACTCTCAGTGATGGTTGAGAGTGAGTTTTGGTAACTACGATGAGTGTAACATACTTCAGTTTTACATAAAACCCTTTTAAGAGTCCCAGGGCAACCCGTGAGCTGCTGTCATGTGAACGAACGTCTGTGAGTTCCTCAGACCAGCTGTGCTGAGGCCATCAGGCAGCCATGGACCTCTGCCCCTGAGCACAAGGATGCTGTGGGGTCAGCATGTTAATTGCCTTAGAAAATAAGTGAAATCTTATCCCCAGAAATTTCCCCTCAAAATCCTTGTGGTGCCTCTTACCCCTAATGACATAGTTGTAAGAGAAAGAAATTAGAGTTTCTTTTCTGTTTAAAAAGATTGTCAATTGGATTAATTTTTTTTAAAAAAAGTTTGTGATCTCCAGAACTTGCCTAAGTAGTTAAGTTGCTAAAGTGAATTTTTCTTCCTGAATATATTAAAGAAAAGATCATAACTTCTCATTTATCAGCTCCAGGATGTTCTGGATCCTCTTGGGAATTCTGGAAGATGACAGGTGGGTGAGGGATTTGCCTCAAAGTTCAGAAATGTACCAAGAAGACTTTAATAGATGCTATTTTAAAGACCTTACTGGTATCAGAAATCAGTGCAGTTTAGGACCTGGAGGTTTGTGATCTCTGCCCTAAGCAAGTCAGTGTAAGTGGTGTGTGTGGATAAGGCCAAAATTAAAAATACTTAAGGTAAATTTATTTAAATAACCCTGGTCTCCCAGCCCACTGGATGGTCACTGCGTGTTGAGGACCTTGTGTTCAGCAGCTGCAGTACTGTCACAGGGGGAAGCGCTGTCCCTGCAAAGCCATCCCTTGATTTTGAGTAGGTAGTCAAAGACAATTCTTTTCTTTTTTAATGTCATCTTCACCAAGTCGGTATTTCTTGGGCAAAGAGGCATTCTTAAGCAGCCAGGAAAATGTCTGCTTTTAATGAATGTTTAAAGCATTCAGTAATTTTTAGTCAGCTTAAGTGAGCTGTCACTGTTAGCTGTGTGCAGCGATTCATGCTCCTGGACACTGGGTGATAGGCACCCGTTACCTCCACGAGACGGGGGGGAGATTGCTTTGCTGAGTAATTCGTAAGGTTTTTGCTGATGAGCAGAGGAGGAGGGTTTGGTTTGGGCATCGCTGTGGGTTTCCCTGGAAAAGCCCAATAGGATGGGCACGGTCCTTCTCCCGTGTCCCATTGCTACTCACCCTTTGTGTGCCCAGCCATAGGCTCTGCCCTGGTCCCTGGCTTGTCCCCATAGTTTTGACTGCTCAGCATAGGTTCCCCTTTCCCAGCTGTCTCAGGGTAAGCCCAGAATGTGGTGCCAGGGTGGTGGGCGCTGGTGGTGTGGAGAGTCTGTGTGTGAGTGCTCCTGCTGGAGCAGAGCCCGCGCACTGCGTGCTGAGCAGAGGTGAAGGGGTTGGGTGGAGGAAGGCGTCTGTGCCCGGTAGCCCTCTCCTGCGTCTCCTTTGCCGCTCGCTGTAGCCATGGGAATGGGGTGCACCAGTGGGGCACCTGCCACCCCCCGTGTGAGGTCCGCTCAGAAAACGTAGGTCGCTCTAAGTGGATCCTGTCTTTATCTGTTTCTGCACAGAGTCAAAAAGCAGCTGCATCTCGTTTCCACAGAGCAGAGCCGTCTCCTTAGGGTGATGATTTCCCAGTGCCCTGGACGTGCTTGCTCTAGCGATGCTGCTCGATGCAGACAGCCTGCTGCTGAGCACATCCTGATACCAAGGGCTGCTGCTGCTCCCAGTAAACTTGGACTCTGGGTTTGTTTTGATTTATCTTTGATAAGGGTGTTTTAGGTGGTTTTGTAATGCAGCTGGAATTGAGGCAAGCCCTGTGCTTGGGTACAGTGGTTTCAGTGATGGCCCTTGGCTGTGCCTGCTCGCCTGGGGCAGGAGGTCTGCGGGGGGAGCAGCCAGGAACACTCACCTCTTCCTTTCCTGGATCTCTTGGGAAGAAGACAGGGCTGTGGAAATTGCTGGCCCCTGCAGCATTTAAGCTTTCTGGTGAAAAGCTTCTTGCTTTAGCTCAGTGAAGCAAGTTTTAATCCAAGTATGAAGCAGTCTTCGTATGGGAAACTCAAAGGACTGCCGGACAAACATGAAAAAATACCATTTTTGTCCTGTGAAACGGAATATGTATTTCGAGTAAGATACTTAGTCTCCTTTGATGCAGAGATTGCATTTACTTCTCTGATGCTTGTTTGTTAGAATCATCATTTTAAAATCAATCCTAATGTAATACTTATTCTGGTATTTGTAATCCTTTTATGCAGGTCCATTATATTTTCGTAATTTTTAATGTCATTCTGGGGAGTGTATTTTAAATAGGTTGCCTGCTTAAAGACATCAATGTCTTCACTTCAAACCAAACATGGCTAAATGATGCTGGGGCTGAGACTTTTTTTTTGTGTTCTGCCCATCACATTGTCCTCTGTTGCCATCACACATCATGCTCCAGCTCTGCCCATATCACAGCTACATTGCCCCAACTGCTGCCTTTATCCCAAATGACTGTTGTCAGGTGGAACAGGCCTCAGCAAGTGCATCCCTGCTGCCGCTCTTAGAGAATGAGAAATCCTTTGCTCCTGTGGTGCCTGCAGGGACAAACTGGCAAGTGTTAAAGGAAGAAGCAATGGGACTCTCCGTTGTATTCTTAAGTTAACTTAAGTGGAAGCTGATACCACCTAATCAGCTCCAGAACTTTAAAGCCGTGCTATTTGGGTTCCCCAGATTGGACATACAGAACAGACTTGGTTGCCCTGTTGCTGTCTTTCTTCTTTCCACTTAAAATAACCTGTACTGGTGTCCATCTTGACAAGTCTGATGTGACAAAAAGCTAAATCTTTTGGTTGTGTTCCTGCAGACCCAGACTCTAAACCTTGTTTTGTTTGCTTTGTTTAAAAAACAAACAAAGCCCTACCAAAAAAATGCAAACAACTTTCAAGCGAGTAACAGTCCCTGTCCTCATGTTTACCTACCAAGGGTAGTTGCTAGTGTTTTAGTTTGTGAACCAGGCTGTTTTCTAGCCAGGTACCTAGGTTTTGATACTTTATACTGTATTGCACTCAAGCCAGTCAAATAAAATTGAAGAAGACTCGCAACCCAAACCGGATTTGTGACAACAGTGAAGTTGTTAAAAATAAATGCTCAAGTGTATAAGTCAGCGTGGACTCAGCCTGGTCTGTTCTATCAGCCTGGTGGATGACTTCAGCAAACTTCAAGACCAGTTTGATAGAAGAGGTCCACTTCTCTACTCCTTACTCATTTCAGTCCCTTTTTTGCCTTTTCTCTTAAACCTGATCTTACAAATGCTTAGGCATGAGTGGACAAAAGAAAATGCTTGTCACCTCAGTGACTCAGTGAGATACAACTTTTCTACCTACTTGTGGGTACCAGGACAGGGTTACACTGTGCTGTTCCTCTTTGCTGTGGAGACAGTGCAAACCCACCCTTTGCATCATTTAAGTACTCGTTTGAAAACTCTCCAAAGGGTTTTCCTAAGCTTAAACTGATGGATGTGTTGCACCTGATGTCTGCCCAGGCTGATTGTGTTTCTGGTGAGCACCACATACACGTGATCCGACATAAGAGAGAGAACACACCGGAGGCAAAGTCTGTGCGTGTGCACCATGTGTGGAGGCGGATGCTGAAGTGAGTGGTTTGACTTTTGAATGTGTGCCTTGTTGGTTTGTTGTCTTCTCTCCATCCCATTGCCTTGCCCACTCTGGGGACAGCTTGACTACCACAGCAGCAGCAGGTTGCAGGAAGCCCAAGCAACCGTGTGATGTGCTGCGCTCTGGGACTGTAGGTGATGTCAGATACAGAGGATGCACTCAGTTTATAGGGATGATGTACAGGTTAGTGTTACTAAAAGGCATTACTGTGTATTTGGGAAGGGAAAATGATGGCATGACCCACTGTGGAGTAATATGATTAGCAAATCAAAAAATCCAGGCTCCAGTTGGGCACCCACTATCCATTGTATCTCGATGGGATTTGGCCAGGTAACCCTCGGGGGCTGTTTCTGATCCTTCTTCCTATGATGGACCATGTCTGTGAGCTGCTGGGTTCCTTTATCTGGTAGTATCTGTTATCTGCTAGTATCATGTCAGCAGATACTGTTCCCTCTACAAGATCAAGGTCTCTGCTGCACCCAGCAGAGTTGTAGACTTGGAATTTTGCTTACATTCCTGCCTTCTGGGCTGTTTTGCAGTGTAAAGAGCTTCTTGAAGCAAAAGTTACGTTTGTTCATGGTTGAGTAGCCACAGGGGAGCACAGAAAATGTCCTAAGTGACTGTCTAGCACTGAATCATGAAAATGGTGTCAAAATCATCCATCACGATGAAATTCCCATCTCTAATCCTGAAAAAAAAAAAAAAAAAAAATTCTTTTTGAGCTTGGAAAGTTTTCATACCTGATGTTTTCACAGAAATTCCTGGCTTTTTGCAACAAAGTGGTAGTTAAATTCTAGCAAGTTTAGAATCTGGTTTTAGGGAGTTTGGGGGATTTAAACCTGTTCCTGGAAAATTTAAACAGGAAAAAAACCCCAGAGGTCATTTTTATTGCTGTATTCCCTCCAGACAAAAAAAAAAAAACAACAAACAAACCAACAAAACTCTGGTCTCCTCCCATCACCCAAGCTTCAATAGTAAACTTCAAAGACAAGCAAAGAAGGAGAATCTGTTGGTGATGTTGTAATAACTCCTCTGTGCTTCAATAAGATTTAGACACTGTTTTTCTACAAATATTGCCCACTTCTTTCAGCTCCATTTATTCACTAAAGCTGCACTGCTTGTAAAAATAAGTCTATAGTGGTACATGGCAAGCATTACAAAAAAGATGGAGCCATCTTTGAACTTTGAAGAAGTTTTGTCTTACTTTGGGAGTGGTTCCTTCCCTCTGCCTCAGCACATTCAGTCCTCTGTGTCCCCTCCTTTTGGACATAGCTGCTTTGTCACAGCTGCTTCAGTGCACTTTGTTCCAGGTTTGTGTCCTGAGCCTCACCTCTCTTTTTACACACCCCAGATTTAAGGGTCTCTCTTGTGTACATGTGCTTCACAAGTACAGAGCAGTAACTAAAACATTTGCTGATAAGGTTATCTGCTGGGAACCAGGTCCTGTCCTAGGATCATAGAATCGTTTTGGTTGGAAAAGGCCTTTTGAGATCATCAAGTGCTGTTAACCCAGCACTGCCAGGTCCCCACTGGCCTATGTCCCTCAGCACCACATCTCCATGGCTTGGAAACCTCTGCAGGGATGAGGACTCCACCACTGCCCTGGGCAGTCTGGCACAGGTCTGGACAACCCTTTCAGTGGATAAGTTTTTCCTATTGTCCAACGTGTGCCCTGGTGCAATTTGAGGCCGTTTCCTCTTGTCCTGTCAAAGACAGGACACCCAAGATGGTAATGTAGCCTCTCTGTGGCAGGTTTTCAGTAGCACGTGCAGGCAGATTGTTTTCTAGTTCCTGTGGGGATCAGCTCAGCTGTAGCAGGCTGCACACCTGACACTGAGGAGTGCTGTGAGGGGTTGGTGCTGGCCTGGTTTTTGAGTTTTAAGGTGTTGGTTCACTAGGTGTCCTTTAAAGTCTTGTGTTCCCCCTTGGGTTTCAGTCATTTGGAAGTTGTTCCCATGTGGAGCTAAGCAAAAATTATCAGTAGGCTCCCAGGTGACCTGGCAGAACACCTCAGTTGCAGAAAACATGCTCCTTTCCCCTTTTTCAGAATGCTAGCATGTCAAAAATTACTTCTCTAGGGTTTTAGATTTTTATAGAACGCAATCATAAAAAAAGCCTTGCACTGTGCAACAGGGAAAAAAAGGAAGGTGAAAATATTTAGGTGTGGCTTAGCAATAACCAGAGATGTTAAAAAAATAAAAATATATTCTTGATGATGATGATAAAATGTCGGTAGCTTTTGATAGCTTGTAAGAACTTTTGGATAAATACTTCATGATCTTTCTATTAAGTCTCAGAAAGCCCCATGAATTCTTGTTGCAAGAACATTTTATTTTTTTAAAGTGTATATATCAAACAAACCTGAGGTGAATTGGAACACTGCGGTTCTTTTCTGCTTGACAATCTCCAGACTCAACATCTTCTCTTTTCTTTTGCAGGCCGTGTATATGTTTTATGCTTTGGCGATTGTCTGTGATGATTTCTTTGTCCCGTCGCTGGAAAAGATTTGTGAAGTAAGTACTAGAAGGTGTTACTTAAGCTTGTGTGCTGCTTCAGCAGCAGTTCTGTAGAGCCTCAGAACGTGATGATGGTGTGTTTACCATTGCCTTGGAGCATTCCCCATGCTTCTCTTTCAGTTGTGTAGCACTGCGTGTGCGTTGGCTCAGCTTCATGTTATCGCTTGCAGGAGATGAGCTGGGAGTCTGCTGGTGGGTAAACTTGGCTGATGCTCCCTCTTAAAGCCAGAAGTTGCCTCTTGAGTAACTATTGCTCTATATGTGTCATAGCACTTCTTAAAAATGGAGGCAGTTTTATAACATAGTGGAAAACATGTTCCATAGAGCAGTGATTGCTAAACTCAGCCCCATTGAGCTGTGGGCTGAGGGCTTGCAGGAGCGCTAGCTGCAGCATGGCTTTCTAGGCAGTAAGGCCCACAGAGCTTGTTAGCTTGTCCTGTGCTCTGCTGCTTGCTGCTGACATGCTCCTGCCCTTGAGGTAGGATCTGGCCATTGGAGACTGCAAGAGGATTGGGATAATGTTTGTTGCCCATGTAGAGAACACCACTTCAGGCATGTCACTCAGTTCTCCTGGGGCTTGGAAGATGTTAACATTTTTTTTTCTTGACTTCTGAAATACTGATCCACAGGGTGTTTCTGAGTTTCATCGACCTTCATCTTAAAACTCAGAAACCACCAAAGCATCAGGCTGCAAAAGAAAAAGTGCTCGAGAGAGTTGAGATGTGTTGGTATTTAAGAAAAAAACAACCACGCAAAAAAAAAAACCCCACTCAGAGGAGGGAGAGATGACACCTGGAGCTGATATGAATTAAAACCTCTCTTGATTTACCCCAGTAGAAATAATGGATCTTGTACCTTGCTTTCAAAGTAATGAGTTTCATACCTTGCGTTGTGTTGGGCTCAGTTGTAAAGCAGCCATGACAGCTAGGTCAGCTGTAAAGAAGCTCTTCAATGCTTTCAGCAATTGCAGGGGACTCTGTCCCTCTTCTGCTAAGGCTGACATGCTGAAATTTTAGAAGACAAGGAGTACATTTTAGCTGAAATCAGCTTGGACAGCTGCAGGGTGAACACAGTCCATGCGCCCAAAGTGCACGTGGAGGGAGCCCCCTCCACTGTCAATCTCAGACAATGAAATCTGTGTGTAGAAAATACGGTTTGTTCTTGCCAGTTAGTTGTCTCTGTCAGCTGGAGGAGATGCCTGCTGATCTGCCTGGCAATAACTATCACTCATCAGTGCACAGGGTGTGCCTGGCCCTGGGAGGAGGTGTGGGAAATGGCAGGAGAAATCATTTGTGCTGACAGCTCTGATGGAAGTCGCTTCTAAACTAATCTGATATTTGTAGTTCAGCACCCTGCCATACAAGCCTTTTGTATCATAAAAAAAAAAAAAAAAGCCCCCAGGAAATACCACTATTTTGGTGCATAAGTATTCAGGTAATTGAAGGGCAACAGCACAGGGCAGGAACTTCTGTCCTGCAAAGGTGATGTACTCTCTAGGGCAGAAGCTAGGGAAAGCCACTGAGGTTCAAGGCTGGTGTGGAGGTGAGGATGGGAGATGCTGGAGGTGTAGACATGCTGAGCTCTTTAACTGCCCATCTCCACCTATCCCAGCAGGCTGGTTATAGAGGTACAAGTATGAGAATTATGGTGCCATTTGTTCTGATAAATTCTTAGATGTGTTTGGGTTTGTACAGACATCTGATGTCTAAAAAGCAAACACCCTCTCAGTCTGACTTTAACAGACTATTTACAAGCCCTTGTGTCCTAGAAGGCTATTTTCACTTGACCAAATCTTTATCTTTTGGTTAGTTGTTGTCTTACCAATGGTACCTAACTACTCCTCTTTTGCTTTAATGTTTCTGAGCTACTGTGTTACCAAACACCACCAATAAAATGCAACCATAATAATCATTTTGATTCAGTTGTGTGTGAAAGAGAAAACTTAGCGATGGAATACTAGGTCTAGCATACTTGAAGTTACTGTCCAGAAGGAAGAAACTGTGTCATTAGAGATTATCAAAATGAATCATATAAACGGATGAAATTTTACATTTCCTATTGTTTCTGTGTAGTTATCTCCCCAAAAAGGTTTTTCTATGATTCTATGAAGAATGGCTGTACATGTAACACACTTAGCATGCAAACAGCCATACATGGTCATGACTAGCTGCTGACCTAAGATCTACCATCAGTAACTCGACTACCTCCTACTGTCCTATCCAGCACAAAAGAATTCAGACCTCCTGCCTGAAGGCTTTTTTGGTCTTGGAGATCAGCCAGTAGTTGTTGTACAGTTGCTTACAGTTTAGATGCCCTAATTCTAAAATAAATGCTCTTTTTCTGACTTAGCTTCATCTAGTTTGGAAAGTGATTGTTGAGCTAAGCCAACGAAGCGTTTGCACTCCCAAATGTGTGTGTTGAGATGGGAATTTCTCAGAGCACTCACAGTATCACAGAATGTCAGGGGTCGGAAGGGACCTCCAGAGATCATCGAGTCCACCCCCCCTGCCAGAGCAGGACCATCTAGTCTAGGGCAGGTCACACAGGACCCCATCCAGACGGGTCTCAAAAGTCTCCAAGGGAGGAGACTCCACAACCTCCCTGGGGAGCCTGTTCAGTGCTCTGGAACCCTGACAGTAAAGAAGTTCTTCCTCTTGTTGAGGTGGAACTTCCTGTGCTCCAGGAAGTTACCACTATGCTATGGTAGACATTCCCATTCTGCCTTAGTTCAGCTGTACTTCCCATAAGCCCCTGATTATCATTTGCTTCCTAAACCAGCTTGTATTTGCATTTGCCCAGCTCCTTTCTGTCAGTGCTGGTACTGTTTCCCTGAGGGAACTAACCTCATACGTCAGTTACAAATGTTTGTTTGCGAATACCAGAGAAGACATTTTTCCCTCCTATGTACTGTGCTGTATTTTCTGCTCTAATGCGTTATCTAAATCATCATATGCATTGCAATAAGTTGTTTAGGAACTGTCCTCCAGGGAACCTTCTATAGCTTTAAATTAAACAATCCCCACAGAAAGTCAATGTAGCTGGTTTCCCTGGCTGGTGGTCATTTCTTTCTAAAGACACCATCGGGTTGCAGACTGACCATTGTAGCATGGCTATCTCTGTGTTTTCATAGAGAATCCTGCAGAATAAACTGGCCTTCGGGGATCTACTTCTGGTCCTGTGAACTTCTCCTACAATGGTTTTAATCCTATGTCAAATAATTTTCCATAAAGCTGTGTTTAATCAGATTCCACAAGCTTCTATAGAAGTGCAGTGATGCCATGGTCTCCTGTTTAAAAAGCATCCCAATAAGGGTACATCTTTTCCTTTTTCCTTGTCCCTGCAACATATGTACAGGTTTTTTTGTTGTGTGTGCTCAGTGGGTAGAGTTTGCCTTCTTGGTGGGAGGATTGCTGCAGTCTCGTCTCTGCAAATGTATGTTGGTAATGATAAAGGCGCAGAGAAACCCGGCACTGCTGCTGCAGGAAGAGGGGAGAGGAAAGCTTCCTCGTCCTGCTGGATTGGGTGTGCTGCTTCAAACAGCCAGTTTTGCTGGGGAAACGTTCCCCCCACCCTCAACCAGCTTCCCCTTGCTCGTACAGCGGCAGCAGCTGGTGACTCACACACGTATGAGCAAGCCAGCTTTGTGTAGTAACAGCTCAGCAGTTCATGGCTGTGTGGTGAGGAGTGGCTTTTTTTGGCTGCTCATTAAATTGTGGAAGGTGCCAGCAAGGCATGTGGTCTTTAACAGCCTTGTCGTGCCTGCCGAAGAGGGACTTGAGCAGGTGGAGCAGTGGGAATTAAGAGAACGTTGAGAAAGCAATTAACCAAGTAAATCTGTGGCAACGGCATATACAAGTGAAGTTTTCATAAAGCACTTGGTCCTCTCCCTTCCAGAAACCCCCATTTTGGGTACTCCCTGGGCACTGCTAGGGGAAGAACGTAGGAGGTATCTTCGGTGGTGATCCAAGCAAAAGGAATTGAGTAGAGTTTAAAAGTCCAAGACTGACATGATACAGGGAAGACAACTGAGAGTAAACCAAGCCTGAGCCCTAGCCCTACCCTTGATGGGCCAAAGTAAATGACCTGTAAGGTGTGTATTGTTGGGATCACAGAGGAGAATCGCTGTGGCTAGTGAGACTGCCTCACTGCTGTGCAGAGAACTGCTCTTTCTCTCCCCTTAAAGGGGCATCACAGACAACCTGCCCTCTCTACAAGGAGATGCCAGCTTAAGTAGTGAAAGCCCCCGATGACTTTTTCCCAGTACTTAAACTTTGTTAACATAAAACTTAGTCCATATCGTCAGATTCCCACTCTTGGCAGGCAGTTTAACATTTCTAGCTGAATTCCTCCAGCCTCCCAGTGTTGTAATCAATGATTCTGATGTGTTTTTCTGCAGCGCTTGCATCTCAGCGAAGACGTGGCTGGGGCAACTTTCATGGCCGCGGGAAGCTCTGCTCCTGAGTTGTTTACATCTGTCATAGGTAACTAACCTGCTGCTGCTTCCTGAAACCTCTGTGTGTCCCTGGCTGTTTTTCAGAGTTGAAATGGGATTGCTGAGTGCCTGTGACTTTCCTTATAATGCCTGGGCCTTCCCTCCTGGGCACACATAGGACTAATTGCAGGGAACCCTCACTAGCTGAAGCAGCTTTGGAGAAGTGATGTTATCCCATATAGGGCTGACTTGGAAGTAGTTTGATCTGACCTCATCACACCAGGGCCATTAGACAGTTAGCCCTTTAGTCTGCCTTGCTGTAGCCCAGCTGAGCTGCACAGCACTGAGCTCCACACAGGCAGCCTCCTCCCTTCCTCTCCTCTCCTCTCCACCCTCCCATGCCCGTCTTCAGGACATGGCTGGAGAGGATACACCTCCAGCCTCTGGGGATAGTACCCGGGCGAACTCCTCGTGTCCTCAGCTGCAGGTTCTCTTCTCTGGTTAGTCTTCTAACACCACTTCCCTCTGGGAAAGACAGGGTGGGGAGGAGAAAAGGATTTGAAGTGCTTCCTCGGAGACACAGGTTGATGAGAGCATCACAAGGGTGAAGCAAATCTCCACTTAAGGGAAGTGTGATTAAGGGATTCAGCAGTCCTTAAGTGTGTGAAACCCAAGAAAATCTTGTGGTCCTTCAACAGCCTGGTGCTAAAAGGGGACTGCAGTCAGCTCTTCCAAAATGAGTCTGTACGTATGTTACCTGGCACAAGGGGAAAGTGTTCTTCTGGCAGTTTTACTCATCCACACCTCTATTGGTAAATGATCACTAAAGCAGCAGTTGGGAGGTTCAGGTGGGCTCTTCACTGCTGAGAATTATTGTCAGCTTGGATACTTTCTCTACAAGACAACTTCTGTTTGAGTCACAGCTATCAGATGCAGAATTAATTCACTGCATGCTCTGCAGGAAGATCTGATTACACAAACAAAGCCTTAAGATGTAGGAACTTAAATTGGACCAAGTTGGAGTTCTATTCTGGTTAAGGGTAGTGGAGTAGTGGGGAGAAAAAAAAACCCAGGTTCCTTCAGGCAGCTTAGAGAAGCCCTATGGTCAGATCGTTATCTTGTTGTGGTATAGTCCACCAGATACGGAGTGTCGCTTGGTGGGTGACTGGTTCTGTGCAACATATTTCTAACAAAAGGATAAAGTGGAACAGAAAGAGTCTAAACTATGCTAGCTGGATAAATGCGAGTCATGAATTTAAACAGACTGACAGTGAGTGGGAGATGGAGTGTTATTTTTAGGCTGACTTCTTAAGGAACAAATTTTGTGCAGTGCCATGACGCATGTGTCTGTCAGTTTGTCTCCCTCAGCGTTAACCCCACTGGCCAGTTTTAACCAAATTTGACAGAAGAGCTTTGAAAGAAGCATGTAACATAGCCCCATAACTCATCCTAAGAGGCCTCGTTCTGCTGGCAAGTAGCTAGTGGCCAGGCCAGCTCCAGCTTCCACTTGGCTATTGAGGCCGGTAGGGATGGGGATATGGGCAAGAGCAGAGTACAGATGAGGGAATGTCTTGTGGGAAATATTTCCTGCAGATTTGTGTCTGACTAGCTGCCCCCACAGAGCTTACTGACTTTTATGATGTGTATTGCCATGATGTTGGTTTGCAACACCATGAGGCTGGTGACAAATCTGTCTAAGGTATTTGGCTTTCATAAGACAATCTATCCAGGTCCCCTCAGAGAGCAAGTTCTGCCACCTTTGTTCACCTTCATACCTTTTTCTGCAAATTGCCCTGTTAAGTAGGAGGAAAAGTGGCAGAACTGGTCCATGCCTGTAGATTCATTAAAGGGGTGTGAGAGCTGCAATTTTTTTTGTGGAAAAATTCTTCTCTTTCCAATTTACACAGCTTGCCTTGAACTTGTTTTTCAGGTGTTTTTATCACAAAAGGAGACGTAGGCGTTGGAACCATCGTAGGCTCGGCTGTGTTTAACATTCTCTGTATTATTGGCGTGTGTGGGCTTTTTGCTGGACAGGTAAGAGCATTTAATGATTCCTAACAGTTCTTGCTTCATCCTGTGCCTTGGTTGTACTGTGAAATCAGCTGCCGGGTTCACAACCTTGCCGCACATTTCTCTGGCTTTGTTCATTTTAATAGGGCCCTACGCTGCTCCTCTTGCATTTTCAAAATGAAAAGCAGAACAGCAAATGTCAGCTCAGGTGTTTTAAGCTGCCCAAGATATGTGGGTGGTCAAAGGAGTAAAAGTTGGTTATTTAACACCTCCTCTTTGTAGCTATTGAAAAGTGTATCGGGACACTTTTATCTGGTTCTTTTAGACTAAAGAAGCCAGGAAATGTCTGTGCCTCTGGCTAGTAAAAATGTGCTTCAGTGAGCCATGCAGGCTGCCTCTGAAAGAATGATGACACTTCCAGAGCATCAAAAAATGATGCTGCCTTTGTGCAAGATAGTTTCAGATATGTGTGCTGAGCTGGCACAACATTGGTGGTGACTGGTATGACTTATGAAATTGTATGAGAAAGGTACAGGATTGGCTTATGATTTATTTCATTATTTATATCCAGAATCACAGGATGGCTTGTGTCAGAGGGGGGACCTCTGGAGGTCTCTGGTCCAAAGCCCTCACCACCCCTCAAAGTAGGGCAGATTTCAAAGTTGGATCAGGTTGCTCTGGGCCTTGACCAGTCAGCTTTTGAATACTTTAAAGGATGCCTCAGTGTTTTTTTTTTTTTTTTTCAGTATCAGTAAAGGCTTTTAATTTCTAGCATAAACTCTGACTGTTTTCCAGCATGTCAAACTGCTTATGATAACACAAGCTATTCATCTGAAATTAAAGTAATTAAGTTGTGAGATTTGAGCTGCTGTCTGAATTGCAGACGTGATTGACTGCATAATTAAATATCTGAATCTGCATTCACCTTAACACTTGCCAACATGCCCCATGTTTTTACAGTCTCATAAAATGTTTTTTGGATGTTACTGTGCAAACTTATTTGTAAAGAGGAGAAGTAGGGTAACGTTATCAATAACTAGCTCCAGAAGAACTACTTAAGAGAAGGGGCTTGTATAGCTTGGTCTGCATGAGGAAGCATGCAGAGAGGTTGGACTTTCCTGGGAAAGTTTGCAATCAAATATTGTTTGCATTAGCAATGAACTTTTTCAGGATGAAGGTGAATATTTTCACTATGGGGAGGCTTCAGGAGGAGCCCTCAGTGCTACTTTTTAGGTACCCAAGCTCCCATGTTTGCATGGGAACGCGCAGCTGGCAGCTACACACACTCAGTACGTTAGTGGTTCTGCTGTAACTCTTACTAGGAAAACCTGGTTGATCTAGGCCAATTTTTAACAGCCAAAGCTTTCCCAGGGCACGAAGCTGTGTTCCCCAGAGGTGTTCTCTTGTAATCAGTGGGACTTCTTGCTCAGGTTGCTTTTTTCAAGCAAATGAAAATGATTAACTGTTTAGCACGATCACAGAGGAGCTAACTCCTGTTTTTTATTCTCCATGGTATTGATTGCATGCCTCAAAGCTGCTAAAAAAACTAGTTACAGATCACAGCTTTCAGAGGAAAAGGCTTAATAGAGTTTGGGGGCTGATGGCAAATATCAGTCTTTTTGAGAGACCATGTACAGGTGGGAGGGGTTTGTTTCTGAAGGATTATAACACAGCCAAAATGCTCAAATAAATGCCTGCAGCCTTCTAGGCATGGTACCCTTCCAAAGTTCAGTGGAGGGATTGGCTGCTCTAAGTCATCCTAAGTGTGGTCTGCAAGACCTCTTCAAGCCAAAAATTGAGATTTCAGCTGATTTGTCCAAACTTTGGCTTCCATGACTTTGCTACTGCTTTGAGTACAGTTTCATGAAGTCACTTAATCTATATTTACTGCAGTTTAACCCACAGAGCGTGGGTGAGACCTGGAGTGATTGATGTCACTACGTGGAATCATAAACGAGGAAATAAGAAACCTCAGTTTAAATGATTCCAATATTGTAGATAAAACCTCTGTGTTGGTTTGTGCTTGTGTTTGATTTTTTCCTACTCAAAAGCCTTCACCAAAAAGTCGTTCACTTCTACTGGTGTGATTCATCTCTTTGTTTTGCATTAGTCTTAATAGGAATTCGATTTTATTTTCAGTACTGTCTCTATAGATGCACTAACATAGATGCTAAATTTGGTTGGCAGCTGGGTTTCTGTTCTGCTGGGTCCTGGATCTCAAGTGTTGAGTTGCCATGTGGTGGGCCAGGTGAGCCTGGAAGCAGGCTGTCGGTCTGCGCTGCCTGCAGAGCTCCGGCCTGGTTAGAGCAGGGTTTTCTCTTTGACATCAGACCTGTGGAGTCAGCAGCTGGAGTCCTCTGGCTTTCAGATGAGACCAGCGAGTTGGTGGGCAGGAATTTACCAGCCAAACTTCGCAGCTGCTCAGGACACAGATGTATTTTCTAGGACTTCTGCCCTGGAAAGCGATATTCTGGCATCTTGGTTCAAGTCTGAAAGGCCTTTGGGTTTGTCAGTTTACCTGTTAATGAGGGCACTTTTCAGCTGCAGATGTGGTATAGAATCATAGACTGTTCTGGGTTGGAAAGGACCTTTCAAGGTCATCCAGTCCAGCCCCCCTGCAGGGAGCAGGGACATCTGCAACTGGAGCAGGTTGCAGACGCAACTGCAGAGCCCCAGCCAACCTAACCTGGGATGGTTCCAGGGATGGGGCAGTGACCACCTCTCTGGGCAGCCTGGGCCTGAGTCTCACTATCCTCAGTGTAAAAAAATGTCTTCCCTATATCTAGTCTAAATCTTCCTTCTTTTAGTTTAAGACCATCACCCCTTGTCCTGTGGCAACAGGCCCTGCTAAAAAGCCTGTCCCCATCTTTCTGATAGACCACTTTAAGCACTGAAAGGCTGCAGTGAGGTCTCCCTGGACCCTTCTCTTCTCCAGGCTGAACAACCCCAATTCTTTCAGCCTGTCCTCTCAGCAGAGGGGTTCCAACCCTCGGATCATTTTTGTGGCACCCTCTGGACCCATTCCATGTCCTTGTACCGAGAACCCCAGAGCTGGACATGGAACTGCAGATGAGGTCTCACCATTGCAGAGTAGAGTGGCAGAATTGGTGGTGGCATGTTTGGATCCCACCAGCTGGTCTCTGCCCATCTGCTATGTGGATCGTGGGTTCCTTGAAGATACCAGCAGTCCAGGAGGTGGATGGAGAGTGGCACAAGCAGTAGTGTTAGGTAAGCAATAGCTCTGTGGCAGGGCTGCTTTGTCTTCTCCCAGGGTGCTCAGCTTGGAGTTGGGTGAGAAAAAGTCTCTGTGCTGGAGATGGTGAGGCAGCTGCCTGGTGGCAGAGGACTTGGGAGCAATGCATTGCCCACAGACTGGGAAACCCAAAAGTAGAACCTGCAGGGGACTGCTGCAGCACTTCCATAAACACTTCATTATTGCAGAACTGGGCGGTATCAAGTGAAAAGCTTTTTTTCCTTTTTTTTTTTTTTTTTTTTTTTTTTTTTTTTTTTTTTTTTTTTTTTTTTTGTTGGTTTTGTTTGTTTGGTTTGAGTTTTTTTGACTGGTAAAGGTTGAACTAAAAAATACTGATCGTTTCTCTCTCCTGGATATATTTTATTTTTAAATTAGATTCTAGTATATATGTGCTGTATTGGATGTATTATTCTTTGGCTTAAAAAAATAATGAGTTTGGCCACGTGCAGCATCTATAAAAAAAAGAAACAAACACACAACCCCAAAAAGCCAGTATGCATTTACTTGAAGACCAACTCTAATTGGATATTTTTCTAAGCCTTTAACGGCTGTAAGTGCACACTTCTCAGAATAAATTAGAATAGACATCCCACTGCTGGAACTGGAGAAGGAAAGTATGATGCCCACACCTCTATCTGACACTGCACACCGAAAAACTATATTACAAGAGCTTTGTTAAGGTTGAAAGTCAAACACTGAAAAGTTAGGAAATGGCAGTGTTAAGGTTCCTTGTGCAACCTTAATTTGCCCCCCTGGTGGGCATGCATTATTATACAGTCTTTAATTACAGGGTCCCATGCTGGTTTCTCCACGGGGTCCCTGCCTCCCTCAGTGCACAGAATGGACTTTGCTCACTTAATGAGCAGCTATTCATTGTTTTGTTTTCTCTTCATTGTTCAGTGTGTGCCCTTCTGCCTTATTTACCAGACTCTATTCAAGCCCTGTTCCAGAGGCAGAATTATTAATTTCCTCTTGAACTTCTACCGATCTCATCACTATTTTATCTGAGCAGTTGATGAACGATTAATTAATATTCCCCAAACCTCTGTGAAATGAAGGGATGTTTTAAAGATGGGGAAACAAAGCATAGAGAGATAAAATTCAAAAGAATAACTTGTCATTTTAGGGGCCAATTAGAGCTGGCACGGGCCCATTTTTTCCCCTTGAATGCATAGCATCCTGTGCCATGTTCTTTTTTGGGAAGGAGCTGCTCTCCGGTTCCAGATGCTGCTCCCATTGCTTCTGCTGCTCCCTCCGTGCTGCACAAGGGCTTCCTTGCTGGGCTGACCCTGGTTTAAGTGGCCATCTCAGTGTCCATACAGCCCAGCTCTCCTTGGGAGCATTCAGCTGCTTTAGCCATCTGAGCCCCTTTTTCTTCTCCTAGCTCCCAGCTCCTGTTCCACCTTCTGCAGGCACACACACAAAACATCTCTCGTCATGAACCCTGGCTTCATCCCTAGGATCATTCTTGACCTGAATTGAGCAAGTGGTGCAACTACTTCATCTCCTACCATTTACTTCTTGCTTTTGCTAACATGGTAATGTTCCTTCTAAGCAACCAGATGCTTCAGGTTTCTTTCCATTACTTCTGATTCCCAACCCCTCCCCATTTCTTGAGGCCTAAAAGAAAAACTTTCTTCAGGCGAATTTTGCCCCTGGATCATGGATCCAGCCCATAGCTGTCTTTCAGGTGTCAAAAGCACAGCAGGTCTCAGGCTACACTGCATCTACAGTGAGCCACTCACTCCAAGAAGGACCTTGAGCTGCTGGAGTGTGTTCAGAACTGGGGAAGGGTCTAGAGCCCAGGTGTGGTGAGGAGCAGCTGAGAGAGCTGGGGGTGCTGAGCCTGGAGCAAAGGAGGCTCAGGGGAGACCTTCTGGCTCTGCACAGCTCCTGACAGGAGGCTGGAGCCAGGTGGGGGTCAGGCTCTGCTCCCAAGGAGCAAGCAATAGGACAAGAGGAAACAACCTCAGTTTTTGAAAGGGAATGTTTAGGTTGGACGTGAGGGACAATTTCTTCCGCAAAAGGGTTAAAAAGCCCTGGCATAGGCTTCCCAGGGCAGTGGTGGAGTCCACATCCCTTGGAGGGGTTTCCATGCCATGGAGATCTGGTACTGAGGGATGTGGGATAGTGGTGACCTGGCAGTCCTAGGTTAATGGTTGAAATAGATTATTTTAAAGGTCTCTTCGAACCACAACGATTCTATGATTCAGTGATCTCTATTTGACACATTTCTGTGGTGCTTATCACCTTTAGTTTATCCGCTTTTGGAGTAGGAGGCTTCCCCATCCCTGCTCGCAGCTTGCTGGAAATGGGTGGTAAGAGCTGTGGAGACCTCAGCTACCCTGCCTGCAGGCACCCCCTCAGGTTTCCCTGTTTCACAACTGATCCTTGCCTGCCTCTTCCCCAGCTCCTGTGGGAAGCTGGTGCTGTGTGAGGGGGAACAGTGCTGAGTGCTCAGTAGTTAGCCGGAAGCAGCTTGGACCAGATTGCCGGAATCGTAGAATCACAAAATTGTCAGGGTTGGAAGGGACCTGAAAGATCATCTAGTTCCAACCTCCTTGCCATAGGCAGGGACATCTCCCACTACATCAGGTTGCTCAGAGCTCCATCGAGCCTGGCCTTAAAAATTTCCAGGGATGGGGCTTCCACCACCTCCCTGGGTGACCTGTTCCAGTGTCTCACCACCCTCATGGTGAAGAACTTCTTCCTAACGTCTAATCTGTACCTACCTACTTCTAGTTTGGCTCCATTCCCCCTAGTCCTATCACTACCGACATCCTAAAAACTCCCTCCCCAGCTTTCCTGTAGGCCCCCTTACGGTACTGGAAGGCCACAATAAAGTCCCCTCGGAGCCTTCTCCAGACTGAACAGCCCCAACTCTCTGAGTCTGTCCTCATAAGGGAGCTGCTCCAGGCCTTGGATCATCCTTGTGGTCCTTCTCTGGACCCACTCCAGCACTTCCATATCTTTCTTGTAATGGGGGCTCCAGAACTGGACGCAGTACTCCAGGTGGGGCCTCACGAGAGTGGAGTAATTAGAAAAGCTTCCACTTCATTTTTTTATTTACACACTTAATTGTGGAATTTATTGAATTTATCATTTTGGTAGCTGGAGCCCTAGTCCTCCTGCAAGTGACGGCAGCCAAACTCATTTTTGCTGGCTGAGCTGCGTGCAGGATGGGTGTCTAAAAGCCACAGAACTTGTTTGTACCATCTGCTGTTGTGCCTCACTTTAGAGTTTCCAGATAACTGGTAGTGTTGTAATACTCCTGAAGAGCTGCTCTCATGCTAGAAACCAATTGATGTAGATGAAACTCAGCTTTATGTATTGCTTTTTTCTGGCTGGTGACTCAAAGGTGACAAAGGTGGGCTGGGAAATTAATTGGTTTGCGTAACACCAGCAGACTGGGGAGATTAACCGTGTGGCTGTCATGTGCCAGCCCAGAGCTTATGTTGTGTGTGTTACAAACTCCAGAGAATGACTGACAAATGCAAAATTGTTTTGAATAACCATAAACATGTTTCTGTTAGTGTTAAGTATTATCAACCCCTTGTCTCTCTTGTTTGTTTTTAAACAGTGCTGAAAATTTGAGTCATTTTCAAATCTGGCGTTAAGTCAGATGCCTGTACCCATCAGACCCTGAAGAGCTGGTGGCCTTCTTGGTGTTCTAAACCAAGGTGGTTCTAGATTATATAAAAAAATATTTGTGTCATGGTTTGTTACTGAACAGTAAAAATGTGTGTTTCAGTAGCCTGGAAGTGCCTTGATTTTCTCTTCCAATTAGTGTTGATGACGCTTTGCAGATCACCAATGAGGATCCTGGACTGGAGGGATTTTATTTTTTTTATTTTTTTTTTTAATAAATTTGTCTCTTCTTGCTGACATAAGCAATGAAATCTCTTGAGGTCAGTTTCCTTGGCACGAGAGGACCAGTTTTCACAAAGTGACAAGCAGTGCAAGCTGCCTGCGTTTTTGATGGCCAGAACAAATGAGCATCCTAAATCCTAAATGAGCATCCACACTCTGAAAATCAGATGTATTTTTAAAATAGCTTAAACTGGGCCTCTGGAAGCTGGAGAGCTCAATTTCTGGTGCATTTTGAAATCTCTGATCAAGGCATAGATGAAGTTCACCCTTGTGAGTGGCCAGGTGCAGCCCACTTGATTTTTTTAGTATATGGAACTATATTAAGAACTGTCCTCATTCCCCAAATGCCGGTGCAGTGCAGGTTGGATGTGTCTGTAGCTGTTTCCTCAGTTGTCTGTGTGCCTTTGACACAAATGCATGTTCTTTCCATTGTACAGCTAAGTCACCTCACCCAAACACTGTTCCTTTAGCTGCTGTTTCTGCTTTGCTTTCTGCTGGCAAAGAGAGGGCATGAGGAAGCAAGAGAATGCTGCAGGAGATGAAGTGGTAGCAGATGCAGCCCTTCAAATGGAAGTTCAGCAGCTTCTCATGGGGATGCATGCTAGACAGCCAGGAAGAGACAGAGGCATGGAGCCTGCCGACCGCCTTGTGATTGACTGTATTAGGCTTTTTCCATGACTGCAAAGCCACTGTCTGTGGGGAGATTGACCTTGGCCCAGGGCCCCCTCCAAGCCTCAGTCGCTCTGTCCTGTCTTCTCTCACTCTCGCATTTGTGCTTCACAAGTTCTCCCCTCCTCCTGCTGCCCTCTCATCATCCTTGGAGACAAGGACACAGGATTCTCGGGAGCAGCCAGTGCTTGGTTCAGCTCCCATTCAAGCCAGCACAGGCAGGGTCTGTTCACTTTTGAAAGTTCCCCTGCCCAGATTCTTCGCTTTTGTGCAGCTCTGCTGCTCTCTCCTGCGTGCCATGCAGTCTTCCTCTGTCCTCACCCAGCACTAAACCCCAGCCTTTTGCCCTGTGAGATGAGAAGAAGTTAGTGAAAAGTGCTGAAGTGAAAGCCATATAACCATGAGTTGAGAGTCACACCAGCACTAAACACTAATTTTTTGTCTGCATAGCTTGATTTGTCAATTGCCATGTAACTGCTGTTTTTCAATTGAGTTTTAATTTCTGTATTTCACTTTTCCCCAGAACAAGACAGGCTGCTCTATATGGAGCAGGGGACCGTGAATGCGGGGTTGTCCCAGAGACGTTGTTGGTTTATTAGAGCCTTTCCAGTTATTTCTTTTGTCAAGGTGTCTGATTGGTGGCCCAATGTCCTTCCTCAGTATACTGGAGTAAAGGAAGTACCTTGTCTGACCTGTCTCTCTTCTGCTCCAGTGGCATTCTTTTACCTGCAGAAATAAACTAAAGTCAGAAGGCTGTCCTCTGTCCAGGTCACGGGAAACCCTTGTGTAAGCTGGGGATGCCTCTCAGCATCATCAGTGGATGTGTGCTCTGTTTCACCTCACTGTGAAAATATACCTAAGAAATAGCTGCTACAAAGAGTGAAGAGCTGAGATGAGGAAACTGAACAGAGATTTAATAAACAGGTAGAACATTGTTTATTGAAGAGACTGGACTTTTGTAATCTTTTTTTTTAACCTAGTTCTGTCATAGTTAGCTTGCACATGTCTTAATCTTTTAAGCTTTAATTTCGCTGACAAGTAATTCAGACTGGAGTCATTACTGACCTTTGGCTTTATGGTTGCATTCATGAGTTGTTTGGTTGTGTTTTTTTTTCCTGAATTGTTGAAGAGGAGTTTTGGGAGAGGAGAGTTGGAATGATGGGGTTTTCTTCCTTGTTGATGTCTGTGACCATTGGTGGAAAACATGTAAAGCTGTGAAGAAGCAGTTCAAGGAGTGATCCAGGGTTGCTCTGGCCAGCTCAGAAGTTGCTGTGATTTTTTTTATATTAGCATTTTAAACCTTCTTCACAGAGTTACGTTCAAGAGCAGGATGTAAACAGGGGAGGAAATCAGAGGAGTTAAAAATGGAATTCTATCATCATCAAAGTAACTCTGGTTCCTAATCATCACTAAACACTGTCACCCAAACACTAACAGATCAATATTGTGGGCTTACCATCGATAGGAATTTTCCTTAAATCACTTCTAATGTAAAACCAAGGGAAATCACAAAAGCTGGTATTATGTCTGACGAGGACTGGCCAGTCTGCAGAGGCTGGGAAATGTTTACCCTGTGCATGCCTTCCTGTACCATGTCTACAGCTGTCCTTGAATTCTGCTGTGAATCCTGCACAGAATTGCCAGTGATCCAGGAGTCATCTGCAAATGTAGGTCTTCAGGGTCCCTCTGCCTTGGCTCTGTGGGAATCTGAGCTAGAAAGACAACGCTGGTCTGAATAACTTGGGGACAATTATGAGTACCAATTGAGCAGGGAAATATTTTTGGCTTTGTCCTGTGGTTTGGAGAGTGTCCACTGTTTCCATTCTGAGAATGTCACAGAGATGGATGGCTGCCGCAGTAATGAAAATATCAAGAGCTGCTTAAAAAAGCAAATATTCTCAGGGAAATAATGAGAATAAATTGAGTTGGTCTGCACTGTACAATCCGGGAGCTGGAGTGACGGCTGAATGCTGCAGAGAACAGCTAACTGGTGGAAAAATTAGGGGGCTGGTAATTGGAAGGAAGCTTTCCTCCCAGTGAGTCCATTAGATCAGAGATGCTCGGCAATTACTGGCTTAGAGAGATGCATGTATTTTAAGACCTGGATGATTTTTTTTTGTCCTGACCTGTGCTCATATTTTATGCTTCAGTTCAGTTGGGAGGGAATTTTAGTATTGGTCAAAGCCCTGAGCAAGCCTGAATGCTACATTGTGGGGCTCTGGTGTCTGTGCCAGGAGGCGCTCAGTAAAGGTCATAGTCAGGGGACTGAACTGGGTGTTCGTACTGTCCTGGGATGTTGGGACAGCTGTGACCCAAGCACGTCAACAACAGGGAGACGCCACCATGGGGTACAGAAGGGAGCGTCTCCATCTGCTTCCTGCAGCTCCCTGCTGCGGTTTCTCGTGCCCCTGCAGCTCTCTGACCCCAGCTCCTTGCAAAACATCCAAGGGTGTTTGGACCTTGCTCTCGCCAGTGTGGGACTGTAAAGTTGGGAGTAAGCCTGAGTGACTCAGGGGTTCATGGCTAAGTCCGGCAGATGATCCCTGGGGGAGCAGCAAGGGTGACAAGTATACCCTGCGATCTCTGCTGTGTTAGATTTGCAGCTAATGATTGTTGGCTTCTGACTGGCTGATTTGCTCATTGCAGGTAGGATATAATAATGCCTAGAACAACAGAAGTTTTGTGAAAATTAACTTGCAAGTCCTGGTGGCCAGGCAGTTCCTCTCTTTGCAAACAGTGCTAGAAGATCTCAGTAATTATCTTAAGAAATTTATTCCTGCCTTGTGTCTTCGTTATACAGTTGCTGTAGGACTGATACACTTAGCAAGAGTGAGAGAGCAAGTGTGTGCAGAATATTAAGTATGCAGTTGCCATTTCCCAGTTTCTGTTTGGTCACAACCTTTTAAAGAGCACAAATCCTGCAGCCTGCGCATCACGGACATCACCCTTAGCCCTCGCCGGGTTGTTTGCCCTGGGGAACACATGCTGGCGTGGGCTGGGGGCACCGGCCTGCCCCCTGCCTGCTGCGCCCTCGAGGGCTTGCTGGGGCCTGCCCTTCTGGCAGCATTCATCTCCTTCACTCACAGCAGGGGTTGTGACCCCACTTCATGGAACATTTTACTAAGTACATGAGGAAGTTTTGGTTGAGATGAAATGGTCTCAGAGAAGGTGTGAAGTGCATTGGAAGAGTGTCCCCAAAGGGCCTGTAGTGTGGAAGGATGTGGTCAGAGGGCACGTGGTGACTTCAGACATAGATGAAGGCTCAAGTCAGGAAGGTGCGATTGAAAAGCTGGGAAAAACATCTGGCTGGAGAGTGTTTGGATCCTCCAGTATTTGAGGATTGGGAGCCTCTGTTGTCTGAGGGCTGATGGGCAGCCTCTGAATTTCTGCTGGACCTGCTTGGCTGATTCTGAGTCTGAACTACAGAGCGGGTCAGAGTGCTGCCAGGAACTCGCCACCCTCTACACTGTGCCGGGTCCCAGATATGGGATTTCTAACCCATGCCTCTTAGCTCGGGCACAACCCTGTGTTTTGCTGTGGGGATGACACTGGTGAAAATGAGGTACTCCAGGTACTGCTGGGCAGGCTAAGGAATGGTTTTCAGCAGCAAACAAAACACGTGGATGCTGGTGAGCTGATCAACACTAGGGCAAAAAAGAGATAATCGTGGAGAAAGAAAAATCAAACCAGAGTTGCATGTGAACAAGGAAGGTATGAGTGAGAAATGAATGTGTTGCAACAGCTCAGCAGGTGTGCATGTTGTGGGTCTCACATTTCTGAAGATTTCAGCCCCGTGCAGTCCCACATGCATTTATTCTCCACTGCTGCTGCTGCGAAAAAAAAATGCATTGATGTCCTGTACAAGGAAGGGCAAGTGCTTAATGAACTCACCCGAGCTTAGGCCATAGGGCTGGGGACAGAACAAGATAAGCACCTCACCCTCCCAGGAGACAGGCAGAGGCTCTGCACCGGCTTCTTACTGAAAGTCATAGGGGCTTCTATAGCCTAATTTAATATAGAGATGAATACAGATGAGACAATGTGACACTCACACTAATATATGATGCTTCATTGATACCACGACCAGCGAGGGTGAACAGGCAGGTGGCAGGATCCGTGTAATTACCTGAGCTGAGCAAGGAGTTCTTAAAATAATAAATGACAAAGTTAAAAGGCAGTGTCTGTGCCTTGTCAAAGGAAATTGAGAAACCCTGAGAGATGAGTCCCTGTCAGGGCTGTCCCAGAAAGTGAGGCCCTTGACAGATTCACCAAAGGCAGGCAGGGATATTCTGCTTCTCAGAAGTCAGGATTTCCCAGGCTGCTGTCAAGAGAGGCAGAAACAATTTGCCTTTTCTGGCTTTTCTGCACAGACTGACAGATGCTAGAGCAGCACAAAATCTGAGGGGTCTTTTTAACTTCTTTAGTTTGAGTTGCTGTCTTAGGAGAGGTGTTTCAGCTCGATGCATTGGTCATGGAATAGGAGGGGGTCCCTCAAGGTGTGGACTGTACAGAACAGGCCACCAGCTCTGATTCATCTGGTTCACATCCCACTCACAAGCTGTCCCTGGAAGCTTGAGCTTACCCTGAGCTCAGCCACTGACTCCAGACCTGGATCAGTTTCCAAAGGCTCAAAGTCTTGCCTGCCATTTCCTGACATGTGGGAGCAGCTCATCAGCTGCACATGTATCAACACAGAGATGCATGCAGGGCCTGAGTAGAAGGGACCAGGAGTGTGAGCCATGGTGTATCACGGTCCTCTGCTTGCATTGGAGGAAGCTGGGTGGCTTCTCTGGTGAGGGAGGTTGAGCACTTTTGGTGTTCACCTGCTGTGAGATGTACATGCCTATGGAGGTGCCAAAACTCTGTTGCAAGAAAACTCTGTGTGAGAGACACCACCTCTGTGGTGGACAGCAGCCCTGGCTGGTTGGTGATGGTCTTTGGAACAATGGAAGGGCTTCAAGGAACTGCCCAGAGGTTTGTTCATTTTAAGTGCCACCATTTGTAGGAATTATAAGAATCCCTTTATTTCTATGTCATTAACGTACATATCTCCTTTATGGTATGGCTTTTCAGATTTGAATGAACCTCAGACTGTATTTAACCAGAAAAAAAAAGGCAGTGAGACCTACTAAATTTTACTTGGGCATAGTGAAGTGGATTTTCTTCTTATTTCTTCCCAGCACTGACAGAGATGACAAATTGCTCATAACTTTAATTTTGCAAGTGAAGCACAGTTCTGTCTTTAATATATACGTCTGGCATACAAGGATCCATCTTTGTAGGCAGGTTTTGCTGTGGCAAATCAAGTCATTTTCCTCTCTTCCAAGTACCTGGTGGAGAAAGTGTTTTGGTTGTTTATGGAAGCTATTTTAATTTTCTGCTTGGCTTGGCTGAGCAGCTGTGACTTCAGGATGATTGGTTGGATTTGCATAAGGTCATTAAGATCCAATAATGGTGTTTATTGCTAAGACATCTGCCATTTATATTCAAGCAGAGCAAGTAAAATTAAACCTCAACTAATACTACTGCTATTACCAGTGCAATTAGTGTCAGGTAAACCACACCTTCTGGAGTAGACCCGACCAGGCTTTCAGAGCCAGCCCTTGGCTCTGAAGGTAGCTCCTGCAAGCCAGGAGTAGTGTGCAAGGAGGCTGCCCTGGTGTGTCTTGCTGCTGCTGATTGAAGAGGCTGACACAGCATGCTGGTGGTGAGGTTTCAGGGTGCCTGCAGGGTATCACAGTGAGCAAGAGTTTTGTCAGTCGGCACAAAGGAGCATTCAG
This sequence comes from Merops nubicus, assembly GCF_000691845.1. NCBI lineage: Eukaryota > Metazoa > Chordata > Aves > Coraciiformes > Meropidae > Merops > Merops nubicus. The sequence goes on along the minus strand of NW_008600967.1, from coordinate 52,335 downwards.
AAAACGGATCCCAGCTCTGTTAGGGTGGTGTAAGAGCTTTCCTAATTGCTTCTGTGCAGTCCACATCAAAGAGGGGCAGCATGAAGACTGACCCAGATTCTCTGCTTCTTGATGCCTTTTGATAAGCCCTTGACGAGAATTTAAATGTAATGAAAGAAAACTTGAGGGAGCAGCATCTGCTATGAAAACCCCAGTGGCCTGCCTGCTCCTCTTGTCCCCAGCCTAGCAGAGCCAGGCAGCAGTACGAATTCCCTTGGCTTCCCATCTCGGAGGAGGAGGAAAGACAGCAGCAAGGAAAAGGTGTCTGTGTTTGCTGCCTGTTTTCTTAACCTGTCTTGCAGCAGTGCTAGGTTGTCTCAGTTTACAGTCACCTTTCAGGCTGTAGCTGACCATTAAAAGAAAAAGCTGCTTCTCCAGAAAAGGGCTTTGTGGCTCCAAGTGCAGCCTCGTTTAAACTTTGTGGAGTAAAATTATAGACTAGTGATTTATTTGGAAGCATCCTTGGACCCCAGAGCTGCATGGAAAATCTATCAAAAATAGCAACAATGATCAGTCACTAAGGAACTTGTGGTGATGCACTTCAGCTTGTAGTGCTGTGCTGCAGGAGACAGTTTGTATTAAAACTGCCTAATGAATTAAAGACGTTCTACCACTTGCCTTTAAAACTCATGAGAGATTTTTATCTTTGCCTGAAAACGTATTCAGCCGAATGGCAATACGTCTGTCAGGATCTAATGTCGAGGAACCAAACGGCACATGAGGAGCCAACACCACGGTGTGCGTGGCAGCCGGGAAGGAAATGCTCCCTCTGTGAGGCACTGAGCAGTGGGCTCACAGTCAGTGCATCGCTGGTGATCTCCGTGGACTCGTAAGGCTAATCACTGCAGGGATTGTCTTCAGTC
>NW_008600967.1:36495-51402 GCF_000691845.1 Merops nubicus | reverse complement strand
TTTTGACCCCCTGCCCCAAGCATCCCTGCCTCTCCACATTAACAAATTAAGTTATTAGCTCTTAATGCCTGAAAATCTAGACCTCCTGTGCCAGAGGGTAACAGAGAAGCAAGATTAGGAAGATTTCTTCCAAAGCCTGGCATTTCCAGGCAATGTTTGCAGCTATTCATTCAGCCCAAGAATGTCAAGCCAAGAATGGGCCATGAGAGGAGGAAAAGCCCTGGCACAATTTGCAGTGAAAAAGATCCCTGGGGAACGTGGAAGTGGATGTGTGTACTGCTTCAGGACTTAAGAACTGCAGAAGTCAGGCTGGTCCTGATCAAAATCTTGATTTCTCTGCTCTCCAGCCCTTCAAAAAGGGAAATAAGCATTTTGAGTAGTACATGCTGCACATAAGAGTTTGCAGGATGAAAGTTTACCAGTGGGAAACTGAACACCTAATATTGGTAGTTTTACCCGTGGGGACGATGCTGCAGTGTGCAGGTGAGTGTGCTCTCATCACGGTCCTCACCTGCGATGGACTCACAGGGGCTTGCTCTCATTTAAGCCTGGACTAAAGAGCTCTTCCTTGCAGCTCTAGGGAGTGCCAGAATCAGTCTCCAGGGTAGTAGCCAAGAGAAGGCTAATGGGCACTTGTCTGGGGTTCGAATTTAGGGTACGTCCTTCGAGCAGAGGAAATGTGTGACCTGGCGAGCCGTGGTTTTACAGCTGCCTTCTTATGCTCAACTGCCAAAGGATCAGCTGTCAGCTGGGTTACAGTACTGCTGATTTAAAACTCAAATATGATTGTGTTTTATACCCAAGCTGATTTCCTCCTGATTTTTTTTCCTGCCTTAGTCTGCTAAACTGTGATTTAAGTGGTTTCCAGTGTGTTAAGATTTGTGTGTAGTCTTTGGTTGCTGCAAGTGCATATGGCACAGCTCAGGCATTCAAGATCTCGACAGGTAGAGCTCGACCATGCAGCTCTTGTCAGCAGGCTGAAGCACTGCCATTTCCCTCCCTGCTCATGAGCTGCTCAGACCCTTGGCGCATGGTTACCTCATGTGCCCAGCTTTGCTGTACTGGAGTGTTCTTCCCAGTGATCAAAAGGTTCAAAGACTTCAGTTAAATGAGCCACTGTGGAATGATGTTGTTGTTTTATAAACTCTCTTACAAAAATTGCTCCATCAAAGTGAAGGGGCCCACTATCTACAAGATGTGAGGTTTAATTAAGGATCTCTGAATAGAATTATGAATCTGACTCCAGGTTTCTGCATTTGGAAATTTCCATCATAAAGCATCCCCGTTCATCTACCCATACAGGCACTGAAATATATTGTCAGGTGGTATAAAACTAATCTGACTGAAGGACTTAGAAAGCTTGCTTTTTTATTTTAGATAGAAGTTTCTTATATGCCAATGGTTGCATGAAGAGACTTTATGCTGGGCATAAATTACATCCACTTTAAAATCCTTAGTATTAAGAGGCTGCAGAGATTTTTTATTATAGTGGTTGGTATCTTGTCACAGCATTTGTTTTGCTAGCAGTTCTGGAAAATTCCAATATTGTAAAAGTTAATATGCAGAGAAATCTGGGAAACAATTTTTGCTAGCACTCTGAAATAGGACCTTTCTTTGTATATCACAGAAGTGAAAATTAAGTTAGTTTTGATTCATGCACAAGCATGACTTGTATGTGGTGGAAAATTCATTTATACATTCAGAAGCCAGATCCAAATCAGTGTAAATTAGTCATCTCCTGTTTGCCTCCTTGTGGTTTACACCTGTGAAGGATGTGACCCACAGCATTGGAAATGCTTTCCAGAAATGGGAGATAGATTTGAGGAGAGGCTGCTGCTGAGAGGATTTCTTAGGACACGTGGTGGACGTAGGTGTGTGGTGGTGGGACAAGGATGGTGAGGACCCACCTGCTGCTGCAGGCTCCATGGTATGTCTATGGGAGGGATTTTTAGGGGAAAAGGATACTGGATAGCCTGCTGAGCAACTGGGAAACCTCTCTGTCATCCATAAACACGTGGGACTTGATTCCCCTTTCTGTGGTTTGACCACACTGGTGTGATTTAGCACGTCTGCGACTTCATATTGAAGTCGTCTGCTGCCTGTGACCTTACAGCTTTTACTTGTCAGACGTGGCTGTCCTCCCATCTCCATGTTGCTTGTGCAGCTGAAGAAAGCCATTGTGTTTCCTGGCATGGGTCTCCTCTTCATGTCCTAGCACATGTGGGGACAGAACAACAGGCTTAACGCTGGCACATGCTGCTAGCGTGGCGGTGATGCCAGTGGGAGCCTGGCTGACGGCCTCTCTTTGCCTCTTTTCCCAGGTTGTTGCACTGTCGTCGTGGAGTCTCTTGAGAGATTCAATTTACTATACACTGTCTGTTGTTGCACTCATCGTGGTAAGTTTTTGAAGGTTGTTCTTCTGTGGGAACCCACTTGACTACTGCCACCTGTAAAGAGAACCTCCTAAGGATTCACAGTCGTGTAGCTAAGATCCTAGCTCCAGTGGTTTTGTGCTTTTGCAGTAATGTACTCGTGATCCCCCTGGCTCTGTAGAAAAGCTTGGCTGGTGAGCAGGAGATGCAGGAGCATCCAGAGAGCTGGGGAGAAGCGTGGTGCCACAGTCCAGGCACAGCCACAGGGTGCAGAGCTGAAACCCTGTGCTGCAGACCTACCACCAACACTGGGTGGATGTGTCAGTCAATCCTCTCCTGACAGTGACCCTCACGACTTCCTAAAAAAGTCTAGGTGACCTGTAAGGAGGCAGCATTTGTGCCCAGAGGAGAGAGATTCTTAACAACTACAAAACATTTGTTTTCTCACACATAATTGGGGCACCTCATGTTGAGTGCACACTGGCAGCAAATCCTCTAATGAAGGCTACAGTTTCAGTAGTTCTTAGTGCTGCTCCTGTTCCAGCTTCCATCAAGCTCAGTAAGTCCTCCAAATCTCTCAGAATCAGGCTGACCAGGGAAAAAAAGTGTTAGCACAAGTGTTCAGATAAAGACACTGCTGTGAGTTTAGCATTACCTTTGCAACCAATACCAGAGTCAGGAAATGGAAAAATTGAGTTTCTGGAAACAATTGTTACTTTGTTGTTGTGTTGGTTTTTGGTTTTTTTTTTTTTTTTTTTCTTCCCCCCTGGCCTTGTCTATGCCCCTAAATTCCCTAAGAAAGGAGAGATAACTTCCATATGTAAGCAAGAAGGGAACTTGAGAGTCAGAAGATGAACGCTTTTGTTTCTGAAATTTGCACTGCTTTTATTAATTGCAGTTTCAACAGTATGTTTTGTTTTACCCTTATTCTGCACCTGGCTGTGTACTGTACATATTCTGTAGGTGCTAAGGCCTATGTCCGTCTCATCTCAGAGGGTTTGCCTCAAGCTGTTGGTACTTCTCTTCCCTCTGCTGCAAAGTCAGCCTTTTTGCACCTGAATGTCTCCATTTAAGGGCTGAGGGGAGGTCCCCATGAAGCAGAATTTGTGTTCCCCCTCCCTATCTCTCAGTTTTCCTGGGTAGAGAGATAAACAAAGGAAGGCAGGGGTAAGATCGGCTCAGCACTGATTGGAAGTTAATAAAAATAAATTATATTGTTTAACAGTGAACAAAAAGCAAGAATGGAGGTAGATATATATACAAAGATGGGAGCAATACAAAGTAAACACAAGGTCTATAAACCTCAAATCTCAGATGGCACACGATTTTCTCAGAACTGTGTGGGATCAGGCATGCTGATGCTCCAGCACATCAAGACAAAGAGCAAAAAGGGCAAGAGAGAGAAACTCCCTCTTCTTGCATCTCTTAAAGAGACGGCAGAGGAAGGGGGAGGGAGTATCTGCTTCCCCCTGGGACCCTCCTGGGTCCCAGAGATCACCTGTCCCGCCCCCCCAAGCCTCAAACCACAACACTGTTGAAAAATAACTTTTCTATATAATTATTAGCAATGAACTGCAAAACAATTATTTTTTTATTTTGACAGCTCGACAGTAACCTCAGACCAAAAAGTGTTTCTTAGCAGCAAACCACGCCCGCTAATTGTAATAAATTACGCTGCACGAGTTTGAGGACATCTAGGTGGCATTAGTTTACTCCACGAGAGGCACAGATGTGGGCTGTGCCTGGCATTTAGCCTCCTATGTTTGAATTGAGTGTTTCATTTACTGCTTGGTGGCAGGCAAGCTGAAAATCTGTCGTATCTGTCATCAGTTTTTAAATTCTTTAAGCAAGGCAGGTTTTTTTCGTGGCTTGTTCAGCCTTGTGGTTGTCAGTTGCTTCAGGATGTTGGGAACCATTCTCTGTCTCTGGTATTGTGTCCAGTGCACCCCTGAAATTTCCAGCTATGTATCCCATGGAGTGAGGAATTCATATGGCTCATTGAACAGACATCTCTGTTATCCTTAAGAGTTTTCTCCTATACTTTAGTGCTGCGTAAGCTGCTTTTCATAATAACAGAACTGCGGCAGTCCTTTTCTTTTGTGAGTATACCCCCTAGTATCAAGGTACTGTTTTTTTCCTCTAAGCTTTGGGTTAGCTTCCCTCCAATGTGTGCCTCGTCTTCTGCTCATCAGCTGTGAAGTTCAAGGTCCACAGGCAGCTAAGGCAGCAGGACTGTGCAGGATTCTGGCCGTTAGTGGAGGCTTGAGGGCTTTGCCAGAACTCCCACTTCCATTACAGCGCTGCGTGGTTAATTGTGTGTGGGGAGACGTGGAGCATGTCCCACTTCTATTCAGCATCACCCCACAGAAATCATCATAAATTACTTCTGTTAGAGGAAAACAGAGAAAGGTGGAAGTGAAAATTTTTTGAATGGTTAAAGATTTAGCTCCCAGATGATTTACCAGTCCTTTAATATGCAATATTTTTCCCCAGTTGATGGCAAATGAGGATTTCTCCTTTCAGAATCACTGCATCAGTTTAGGAAGTTTCTCCTCCCATTCACTCACCCAGGGACCCCTGGCTTCACAGTGGCTTGGATATTTCCTATCCTTTTAAGGCAGAATCAAATGTAGGTGGCAGCACATTGTTATTCAAATACTGACTCTCAGCATGCTTGCAGTTCCCCCTTGGTTAGATTTCTGTGTGCCTTAAATTTTAGAAGTCACTTAAGCTCTTCACCATATAGGGATAATTTGCCATATCAGGGCATCAAGACTTTGCTGCGGCTGAAATAAAAATTATCTTTCTTGAGGGATGATATTGCTTGTAGAAGGTTGTTCTCTTAGTATTTTAAACAGCAGCTTGTGGTGGTGTATTATAAATTGCATACCACTGGTGCCTTTGCTAATCATAAATACACCTGAGGAGAAATAGATAAATTTCTGATGTTGAGATTCAGCAGCTTTAAAAAGCTTGATAATCTGCTGGGTGAATCAATGTAACTTTGTTGTCTTCCATTTCTGCTAGCAAAGGAGTTGCAGTGCTGTGGTAATGAGCAGCAGAGCAGCATAAACTCACCTGTTTGGTGCTCCTGGACATTTGATAAGAAAGAGTGAGCTCTAAATCACAGGGATTAGAATTGGATAAATCACATATACCATGCTTACCTTGCCTTGATTCAGCCCAGTAATTTATTTATTTATTTTTAATCTTAAAATAATGTTGTTCCTTTCCTGAGGAGGCTTGCAGAGTGTTGCTGTGAAAGCTTCAGCATCCTTCTGCAGGTGTGGTACAAGAGCTCTCACAGTAGCTGAAGTCTGCTAGTGGTGAAGAAATAATGCCCTGGGCGCAGTTTTCAGCCAGCAAAATGTCACGGCACCTGTGGAGCTGGTGTAAATGTGTGAACCCATTGCCCAGTTGCCCCTGACTAGTGGGCCGGGGGACAAGGCTGTGTCTTGGGCAGGGCACGTGGTGTGCGGGAGAGAGGACGTGCGTAGCCCTGGTGAGAGAAACTGGGCCTGGAGAAATTCAAAGGTTGGGCAGGAGCGCAGTGCCTAAGCAGACCAGAGGGCTTAATCCCATTGCCCTGAGTTGCTCTGTTCCATTCTCAGGTGATGAGCTGTTTTTCACTAATTTCATGTATAACACGCCTATTTTACACCTTTTCTCCACAGTTTATTTATGACGAAAAAGTATCCTGGTAAGTGTATCCCATTTCTTTGTTTTCTGGTTAGACCACAGAAGCTGCAATAGGTAGTAGGGTCCATGTGGAGCAGAGGGGAAAGTTACCAAGTTGTGCAGGTCAGTGCAGGCAGCAGTTTCCTGCCAGGGGAGAAGCTCAGCCCCGGGCTGGCGATGTGCTCAGCAGAGGCTGCCGCCTGCCTGCGTGACAGTGTGCCCGGGGTGTCGGACGCCTGGGGATGCAAAGGGCCACCCAAGCAGTCATAAATAAATGTGTTCCAATATTTGCATTTTTAATAATTTAATTAAAAAAGTCCCAAACTCTTAAGGCAACATTAAAAAAGGCGGTGTTTCGTTTAAAGAAAGAAAAAATATTAATATCCCCATGAACGTGCTTAACTGTACTGTAATAGGTCGGGTAGGCTAGGCGGGCTTCAAACACTTTTAAAAGTGTACTTCTAGTTGTTTTGCTTTGATAGTTTTTTTTTCAGCACCTCTCGGGGCTTGTGGAGTGACAGTGGCAGCTTTGATTTCACTCACAGCCAGTATTATTTAGATTACAAGCACTAGGGGGAGTCAGGCTCTTTGGGTTGCGTGTTTTCTTAAACTTGTTCTCACTGGGGGATTTATGTGTAATTTCAAAGAAGGATTTCTGAAACACTGACTTCTGCAATGGCTTGTTTTGCTTTGTTTTTCTAACTTAAATTGACTTAAGGCCCAATTGTATTTGACTGTGCCCTTCGGTTACAACACATCAATGCGGAAGCTGAGTGTTGAACTGCCAGAAGCAGGAAATGAGGTGTTGACATGGTTGATGGAATGTCTCCAAATCCTTAAAAAGAAAATGACCTGTGAGTTTTAGTACATAGCGCTCTGGTAATGGATGATTTCCACAAGGAGTAGAAGCTTGCTGTGGGGAGCTAGGTAGAATACTGTCTTTAGTCACTTGTTCTTAGCTGGTGAGTTGATTTGGTCAAGTAAAACCAAAGCAGAAGTCAAGAAAACAAAGGAGGTATCACACGTGTGTGTGAGTCATTTCTTTATGCATCCCCTTTTCTAGAGGTGTAAGACAGCGCAAGCATCCAGCCTTTCCAAGTCTGTGGCATGACAGCTGGGGACATGGTTGAGCTCAGGCAGCTGATGGCCGTGCCCTGCTCTGAGGTATTTTCTGTGTCTCTCTTGTTTGCAGGTGGGAGTCCTTAGTCTTAGTGCTGATGTACATCATCTACATCGTCATCATGAAGTAAGTCCAGCATGCGCTCGGCTTGCTCAGGTTGCAGGGCTCCCTGCTCCCGTGCCATTCCAGAGCTTGCCAAAGTAACTGGAGAGATCTGCAGGGCTTCCACTGCACCACCCAACCTGTGTGGCAGCAGCACCTCCAGCAGCAGGGGTTAAAGCACCTGGCCTTTTTGTGTACCCATCTGTTACTTATCCTGATGAGGCAGGAAGGGGCTGCTTATCCCCAAAGTACAGATCTGAGGATCGGACATCTAAAGGTAGATGGTGCTGTGTGAACTGACGAAGGCTCACGCAGCAGGTCTGTGACAGAGCAGAGGACCAAATCTATCTCCAGTTGCTACCCAAGCAGCCTCTTCTGACATCATCTTAGCATCCCAACTCAGAAATAAACATGTGGGAGATTCGATCTACCTTTTATGGGTGCAGAACTCCACAGCAATTTATTCTCGCTTGCTTGGAGACCCATAATAAAACTACAGCGCAGTCAACATTGATTTTCTGAGCATCTGAGCTGTGTTGCACTCAAGTTCATGCTAGCAAAGCTACTCTATTCTGCTGCTTGGTTCCCCTCCTCCTGCCGTGTTTTTAAAAGCCAATATAAAGGAAACCCAGATTTAAACTGGAACATTCAACAAAACCTACCAGCTGCCAAGCACACCAGTGACCTTGTCTCAACAAGTAAGAGTAGAGATTTGTTTTGAAATGATGAACAGAGTAAATATTGTCAAAGCAGTTCTCAGTGAGAACAGCAAAACAACCAGGCTGGGATGAAGGGAACACGAGTCAGAATTTATCTCACTTCTCATAATTAGAAACTTTTTCTATAACATGGAGGGTAGCTTCACCCTTGCAACAATCCTCTGACCAGCAAAACAGAGTTGTAATCTCTGAATCTACAATGTGGAGTTGTTTTGTTTGTTTTTTTGTTTTGTTTTGTTTGTTCGTTTGTTTTTGGTTTTTTTTGTTTGTTTTTGTTTTTTTTTATTCTGAAAGCAATGCTGTAGTGTGAACAGATATTTCAGACCTGTTTGGATATAGCTGGGGAGGTTGTTGGCCTGATGAGGGACCTTGGCCAGGTGTTCACAGTGGTCTGCCCTTGCCATCGACTGTCATGGCGAGGTCCTCGGCTTGTGTTTGGGTCAGTTCCTGGCTACTCTAAATGAAATAAGAAATAAATATTTTAATTTTTTTTTACTCCCAAAGTTGAGATGGAACATAACATATGGTCTTGTGTTTCTGTGGTAGGTCTTCTCAGGTAAAACAGCACTCATGCTCCAGTGTTATGATGTGATAAAAAAATCAGTTTTGATGATGACAAGAAACCATATTTGCTCTACAGAATATTAATGACGCATCATACATAAACACCTGTCATTCAAGATTCATGTCTTGTATCTTTCATAGCCTTCTGGGTATGGAGGGGTTGCATTGTGTACAATGGAATTGCAGCTCTGGCATACTGTGGCTGGATTTCCTTAAAACGAGAGGGGGATTTCTTCCCTCCTTGAGCTGGATCGCAAAGGATATGAGTCCAGGAAAGGAAGAGTGTCAAGAAAACCACATAGAAACAGCAAAGGTACATCTAGAGTGTGTTTCATTTATGCAGGTACAACTCAACCATACATCACTGCTTTGAAAGGAGGACAAAAAACTCTGCGAACATGGTCAATGGTTTAGCAAATAACACGGAAATGGACGATAACAGCAACTGCGATGCCACAGTGGTATTACTAAAGAAAGGTAACTGTTCCAGTAAGTCACCCTGCTTGCTTGCATAGTTATGCATGTTTACAAGTTTTTCCTCTAGACCTGTGGTGTGGGCTGCTTCTGTCTCCTTGAAATGGGTGGGGAGGTGGACCTTTTGTAACCCCCATGCCCAGATGGCCATGGCTCCTGTGCCTGGGGGCACGGTATGGTGCCCCCAGCCACCACATCCTTTGCCTCTGGAGGCAGCTCAGGCCTCTTCTGGGTAATTCTTGCTGCTGGACAAGTGCCTCACTTGAAAGGACTCCTCCAGCTTCAAGCCTAACTTGCCCGGGGCTACTTATTTAGAGTGTGGCAGCCATGCTGTTAAAAGTCCTCCTATGGGCACTGTTACTTTGCACTGAAGATGGTTATTTACATCTAGTAAATGAAACAGAGTGAAATTTAATTTATCTGAAATTTGACTCCGTTCCAAAGTGGCATAAACCGAGGGAGGAAAAAAGCACTACTTACGCTGGCATCCACTTCCTCCCCAGTGAAGGGAGAGCAGGGACTCCGTGTTGGTCTGGGTACTGTGCTCTTACTGTGCGTGCTGTCTTGAACGTGGACAACTTTTCTGTGTAAAAAATCTTAAAGTGGATTTCACTTTGGCTGAAATTTGCTCCCATTTGACTTTAGTCATGATCACATATAAAAATTACTGTATTTCTTCAGCTTAAAAAAAAATTCAGCTGCTCTGTAGCTCAGCAGCAGTAGCTCGATGTGCGCACTTGCAAACATGTGCTAAGTTGTATTTACAGAGAATAATTCTATAACCTTTGCAACAGTCAGAAAGCATGTGCAGTAACTACTTGGAATTTATATTCACCTGTCCTCGGGAATAAAAACTCCTGCCCCACAGTCTTGGGTTTAACTTGAGAAGGAGCTCTTTCTTGTTGAAAGCAGTCCTTTCTTTAGTCTCTGACTCAGATGGGCTGCCCTTTTTGGTTTGCTGGGCTGAAAAAACATTAACAAAAATAGGTCTCTTTTCCTACAAACAGAAACACGTAGTCTGTGTGCAGTAAGCATCTAAATGTGAAATGTGGAGAGCCTTATTTGCTGACATCAAACCCTTTGAGTCCGGCAGAGGCCAGCTATCATGTTACTGCCTTGTTGCTGAGGCAAGGCTTTTGTGAGTGCTGTGCACTTTGATTTGGGGAAGTTGCTTTTATGGGAACAGCTTTTCTTAGCCTGGGGCTCTCAACAGTGAAACTGTGCTGGCAAGGTGACCACACTCTGTACGAGTCAAGCCAGACTGGTAAAACTCAGTAAACAGAAGCTCAGGCCTTAGTCATCTAGGTTTGCTCGGTGGCCTCAGGGTTACGCACAAACTTGGCAGTGCTGACTGTGGGATTTGGGTTAAATCTCCCCAGAATGTGTTTTTGCATGACAAAGTTCAGCTGTTGGGTTTTGTGTTTTTGTTTTGGACACTTCCGGTTACTCAAACTGGCTGAGGAAGGAAGACAAAAGGATGGCTTTATTTTCTTACAGGTTGTTCCTGTATGTACTTGTCAGTGGGCCACTGGAGGCCCAGACAAGTGAGTGGCACTGCTGTGCACAGCAGCCAGCAGCACAGGTTGGCAAACAGCACCCATTGCAACAGGTTGCCTGAGGGTTTCATACACTACTCTCTGTTTTCTGAGGGCTTTTCTGAACAGAGAACCAAAAGGAATCAGGCCAAAAGGTTTCTCTGTTTGGGGAATTTCTCCCAAGTGTCTTACAGGAAATGCCAGTATGGAAGAAGTCACAAGGAAAAGCTGTCTGGCTGTTTTGGGTTTTTTTTAGTATGGAGGATCCCACTTATCTACCTCAATCCATGGAAACCGCAGTCAGAAGGAAAAGTGACACTGAGGTTGAGGAGATACTCTTCTGTAAGACTAACAGTGATGGTAGTATAAATAGTAATGCCATAAAATATTTGCTGGTGTTCAGCACTGAGTTTAATAAACCAAAGCAGAGATGTGTCGGGGAAGACCTCTGCTTTCCCTGCTGCTGAGTCCCAGTCCTAGCCCAGAATTCACAGCCTGAGTGCAGAAAGGACAGACATGGGCACTGTGCCCCCCCGAGGCAACGGGCATTGGAGCAAGGTTCAAGTACCTCTCCCTGTCTCCTTGTTCCTTTGCTCGTGCACCGTGCATCGCGCCCCATGGCCTGGCACGAGCTGGTGCTGCCATGAGCAGCATGTCCCAGCTGTGAGATGCGAGCCCAGGATGCAGGAATCTGCTTTTCAATTTGCACTGGTACCCTGCAGGGACAATTTCCTCACTCCTGTGTCCCCTTAATGGTGAGTGAAGCCAGTAGCCTCAGAGAAGTGCAGGTTATAGTGGTGGAATTCATGCAGCTTCACTGCAGCAGTGTTTCTGCCTTTGTGGCATAGCTGCTGTGGAATCAGCAATCTGTCTAACGCAGGCCTGTGATGAACTGTGCAGAGCAGGCTCAATTCTCTGCAGTGTTTGTGAGTGGAGGTACCTTGCTGGCCATTTATTTAAAGACAGAAACATAAGACGGAAATTAAGGATAGAGGAGTCATATTTTGAATGGCAGTAGCTGAAGGAAAGGTTCTTACAAAGGACTTCTGGAACCCACAGGTTTATTATTCCGAGAGCCGGGCAGGGCAGAGAAGCAGACTGCTGGAAGAAGACCTCAATTTCTCTTTGTTCCTTGGCTGCAGGAAATTTCCACCGTAAAGCCTCAGTGATTATGGTGGATGAGCTGCTGTCTGCCTACCCACACCAGCTTTCATTTTCTGAGGCTGGGCTCCGGATCATGATAACCAGCCACTTCCCTCCCAAAACTCGTCTCTCCATGGCCAGCCGCATGTTAATCAATGAGGTATGTCTTTTATCTCCCTGGCCCCCGCTTCTCCTTCTGGATTTGCCTTTTCCTGTAGCACTGTCTGGGTCAAAATGGAACTCTTGTGTTTCTTCTGGATCCCTGGTAGCATTTTCCTGGATTTTATCCTTCTGACACTGACTTTACTCAACTATCCCTTGTTATCTGTCCCCATGGGGATTTTAACAGAGCAAGTTTCAAGTCATTACATGGTTATGTTATCTGTAGCTGTTGCTCACAGGATGTGCCCCTGCCTTGATCCGACATGAGTATCACTTGCACTTATTTAATAATAAGGTACTCCACTGAGTCTGCACTTAGTCTAGGAGTACTCCTGGAGTCAATCCCACAGCCACTGGTCCTTCTCTTATAGACGTTTCATGTGTGAAATTTACTCTAGTCATCTGCAAGCAAGCCTCACTTTATAACTGATCAAAATTGATCTATTTTGCTTTAAAGGCAAACTCTTAAAGAGCTCTGCACATCTTTCTTTTCTCCGTTCCTCCCGTTCTCTTTAAAAAAAGTAAGTTTTAAAAAATTCTGTCTTTCAGCAAGACTTTGTGGTTCTGTTTACAGAGACAAAGGCTGATCAACAGCAGGACTTACACCAATGGTGAGTCAGAAGTAGCGATCAAAATACCTATCAAGCATGTGGTTGAGAATGGAACAGGCCCCAGCAACTCTGCTGAACGAGGTGTGAATGGTGCTCGGCGGGACGAAGACGTGGCTGAGGCTGGAAATGAGACAGAAAATGAGAATGAGGACAACGAGAACAATGAAAATGATGAGGAAGAGGAAGAAGATGATGACGACGATGACCATGAAGGGCCATACACGCCTTTTGACCTACCAGGTAAGAAGCTTCTGGGTTTGTGTTGTTCCAGAAAGCAAAACTCGATTTGGGTGTGCCAGAAAGCATCGCAGACATGTTGAGGTAGACATCTCTCTGAGAGCTCCCATCAGCCTGCACCTTGCAGTGTAGTTCCTGGTCACAGTTAAAAGATGAGAGGAACTGGGAAACAGCAGGAACTTCTCAGGATGCAGACTCTTGGGCTTGGACATGCCTCTGCTGCAGCTCGTATGTTGGCCCAGCACTGCTGTTGCAGTCAAGGGTGGAGAAGCAGCAATCTCCACAGGGTGGTTCCTGCCCCACAAACCTGGGTCACCCTCTGGAGAGACACGTTTCGGTCTGCTGACTGTGGAAGAGGCTGCGGATAGTGGGACTGCTGGCAAGGTGCTGAACGCAGTCAGACCTGTCTGCATCTAGGCATTACCTTTGCTGGAAAATGAGGTGCCTTGGTGGTAAAGTGTAGTGCAAGTGGTGGCAAGGTGGTGGTGGTGCTGATGTGGAGTGGAGACAAAAGAAGGTCCTGGGTGGGTGCTTCTGCTCCCTGCTGTTATCTGTGCACAGCCACAGTGTCTTACCACTCTTTCTGGAGGGCTTAGTAAGTCACAACAGCTACATGATGTGTGAGGAACCACTTGTGCCTTGGGTTGCTGAGCACTGTGCCTGCAGGATGGAGGTCTGTTGACTGAGTCCCTCTGACCCCATTGGGGCTCTATTCCTGGGATGATTATAATTTAGCCCCACGCTACCTTTCACTCACTGTTGCCGCGGGTGGCAAGGTCTGCTGTGTTGCAGACAAGCCAGAATACTGAAGGGGCTGGTGCTGCCCTTTATGGGTGAGATACGGTTTTGGGAACTGCTGTTCAGATCTCCTCACTCAAACAGTGTAGCAGTAGTTCAAGAGAGGAAAATAATGAACCTTGAAGAGAGTAATTTCAATGTCCTCTGGACCATGACACTAGATTCATCATATGGGAAAGGTTGGCATTGGCCTCTGGAGATCTCTGGTTCAAACCTCTGCTCAGAGCAGGTTGCCCAAGGCTTTGTCCAGTTGAGTTTTGATAATGTATAAGGACAGAGCTCTCACTGTCTTTTTGGGTACCCATTCTAATGTTTTACTGTCCTCGTGATGGGGGGGAGGGGGGAAAAAACAGCACAACTTATGGTAGCATCTATTCTGAATTTCCCTTATTGCAAATTGAGTCTATTGGCTCTTACAATTTCCTTGTGTATTTCTGTGATGGGACGGACTCCACCTTTTCTGTACCCTCCCATTGGGTGGTTGAAGATGGATCAGATCTCTTTCCAGAACTTATTTTTTATATGGTACCTGTAGGAACTTGAGCCAAGGAGGGTAGTGGCTGTGCTCTGACCCATTGCTTAACAAACTCTCATGGAGGCCCTTCATACTCCTTCCCTGTGACCCTCTCTGCCATCACACTGTGACCTTCTGAACAAGGGGTGTCTTGTCATTGTCTGTTTGGACAGTAGTTAGGCTGAGGTGTCTCTAGCATCTTGCTTGTTGATATTGACAAAATAATTACATTCTGGACTAAAGCAAGTTAGAATTGTGATTGTTTCCCTCTTGTTGTTTTACAGCTGGCAAGATAGAGATCTTGAAGTGGCTCTTCACGTGGCCATTGAGTTTTGTCCTGTACTTCACAGTGCCCAACTGTAGCAAACCCCACTTGGAGAAATGGTTCATGGTTACCTTTGCTTCTTCTACCCTCTGGATTGCAGCTTTCTCCTACATGATGGTGTGGATGGTATGTACCAGCTAAAGCAGAAACCACAGCCTGGGTGATGCAACAGCAGTGGGTTTTGTCAGCTTAGAGAGATGCGTAGGAAGTTCTACATGCTTGATTTTTTAGGTAAGAAACTAAGTGTGCTTCCACTTCTGCTAAACCCGTCCACACTCAGAGAAGAAAATTAGGAACCAGTAGCCAAGGCCTTTACACCTGAGTCAGAGCTGGATTAGTTACACCTAGATTCTTTAACGTGGGAAAAAAGTACACTTGCAGCAGTTTGACACTCCCTTGTCATGCAGGGCAGTGTAAAGAGGCCCTGATGCTAGTAAGAATCTGGCCTAAATAACTTTTCCTTTTCTTGGAGCAAGCAAGCTTGAGAAACAGAGTGTGACTAATAACACTTTGAACTCTACATGAACAAAAACATGAGACTCAGCCAAATTCT
>NW_008600967.1:31997-36464 GCF_000691845.1 Merops nubicus | reverse complement strand
AGCAGGAACTTAATTCTACCTCATTGTCCTAATAAAGGTGGAAGGGGATAAAATAAAATGAACACAAGGAAATCCAAGCATGGTGGCCTGTTCACAGGGGAGTTTTGAGCACTGACTGGGTCATTGCACCTCTTAGCTTGCTGCTGGCCTCGTTACATGGTATGTGTGGGTGAAAAGTGTAAGTTTGTCCTCCTTAGGATTGCAGTCTTACTGCAGCACAGATTGTGCTTCATTTGGGCCGGTCTGGACTTTTAAGCAGAATCAGGCAGTGATGGGACCTTGGCTTCAAGAGAGGGGTTAATGAGCCTGGTTTTGGGCCGCTGTGCTTGCGGCAGAGCGCATGATTCATGATCTCTCTGCATGGGACCTGGAGATCACAGAGGTACCTCACCAAAGCACTGGCTGCTGCTTCCCTGCTGGGAAGGGGCAGGCAGGAAAAAAGTCCTCACTGCCTTCACAGTTCCTTCCTCTACTAAATGCAAAAATGAATGCCAGGCTTTTCCCTGCAAACCAATCAAAGCAGTAACAGAAGAGGGAGATTTATTGGGTTTTATTTTCAATATCCCTTGTTTCCCTGAATAAGAAATAGAAAGTTAGGTGTTTTCTTCTATGAAACACCTAGATGGAGAAGCACATCTGCAAAGATGAGATGCTTTTTCAAAAAAATTTTTTAAAAAAAAGCTATTCCAGCTTTCCATAGCTGAAATACCAAAGCCCACGAGGTCACTGTGCTGCTTCTAACGTATGGTTCATGTTTCTAGGAGTACGCTGTGGAGAGTTCAGCAGAGCAATTGATGTGGATGATAGGAAATGGGCATCAGTAGGCAAAGGCATCCAAAATTTAAAAATACTCATCAATTTGAAGAGCGCTAATTTGTCACAGACTGCATAACAAAGGAAACAGGAAATTAAAGGCATCTCCTCTCTGCCAGTAGGAATAGTTCATAGTCACTTGTGACTGTGACCTTGCATATAGCATTTTCATAATATAATGAACCCTGGGGTTGTTTCATTGTCTGCTTAGCCATTATTTTTATATAGGAATGTCTAGAGACTTCAGCCAAGAGCAATAGGCTGTTAGACAAGGTAGCAGGCCACCGTATAGTCTCTTTTCCAGGTTAGTGTCAGGAAAATTGTGGAAAGGTGTGGAGCAGCTAACCAAAGAGGGTACATAGCAGGTGAATGCTGTCCTCTGCCAGGTGTTGAAAGTACCAAAAAAATCCTGTTATTGCTTCTCTTGTCTGAAATGTGTGTCTGCACTGAGCAATAAACTGTCTCAAGGCATCTTGCAGAATAGGGCCAAGCTGGTCCCTGATTTTAATTCTTGTAAACAGCTTGACAATTTATTTCTTCTCCTTAGGTGACAATCATTGGCTACACACTGGGAATTCCAGATGTGATCATGGGCATCACTTTCTTGGCAGCCGGAACCAGTGTGCCAGACTGCATGGCAAGTCTTATCGTAGCAAGGCAAGGTAGGTTCAGCACAGTGATACACCCATGGAAACGTTTCCTCGTGTACACAGATATGTCCTGATGGTGAAAGCATAGGGAGCCCTTTTCCCAAGGCGGACACTTGTAACACAAACAGAAGGAAATTAGCTGTGTTGCTATTGCAGACCAGCTAACAGATTCATAAAGGCAGTGTGGACAAGTTTTGGCACTACTGTCAACTTCAAGCCTTCCCCAAAAGTCACAACGTTTTTCTTAAGTATCAGTGGTGTAGAATTGTTTAGAATGTGGCATAAGGGTTTTCAAGGTCACTTTCCATAAGAACTAGAAGATACTACTGTATTTAAGGAAAACTTTTTTTTCCTTCTTGTGACTCCAGCAGGAGGTGTTTTAAGAGAAAAATGAAAGTTGCCAGTACTGCTTTGGGGAACAAAACACATGGCACTTCATTGAAACAACCAATTACTTAATAGACTAGCTGAAGGCCCAATCTAACCAGACCAGTATAGAAACTCATATGTCACGGTTAGAGCAAAGCATCAAAAACCCCAGGGGGGTGGCACGAGTGCCAGCGGGTCACAGCCAGCACAGCCAGTGACCAGGGTCCCCACAGGATTAGTTTAGGGAAGTTCTCAGGTGGTCCTAGAAGGTGGATTCAGCCTCTTCAGCCCTCCTTGTATGGTCTTGTATGATGGGAAGGGGAAAGGAGAGGGATGGGGTGAGGGGGATCTCCCATAACTCTTTGTCTTAATCCATGGAAATTGTCTGGATTAGCTCAGTTTGATGTATTCCTGTTTAGAAGTTGAAAGACTTCTCTGAGATATGTCTGATGGTACATGGTTTCTATTCCTTCAGGTATGGGGGATATGGCTGTGTCCAACTCCATCGGAAGCAATGTTTTTGATATTTTAATAGGCCTAGGCCTCCCATGGGCTTTGCAGACCCTAGCAGTGAATTATGGATCATACGTAAGTCCTGCATTTGTTCGTGTGATTGTTTTATAGTTAACTAATTAATGACTTTTTTTTTATAAAACGTATCTATCTTGGGGAAAAAAAAAAGTCCAAAATTCTGTGGATTGCTCTTGAAGAAACAAACAGGTTTGCTCTGTTACACTCTGGGAGAAGTAGCAGTTCCTGTCAGTGGACATTCCCCATCCTTTGGAGGACAAGTATTTCCATCTCCTTCTTAAAGGCTGTACTGAAATAAGCTAACTCGCTAGAGTATACTGTATTTTCACACACTTGAATATATTCCAAATAAGGGGAATGATCCTGTTTTTATTAAGCCACAGGGGATAAACATACTGGTGGAAAGTGAAGGATAGAGCCAGACCTGTACAGCTTTTGGTAAGAAGAATTCTAGTGTTACTAAATTGTTAATACACTGGAAGGTGAAAGAAGCCGTTAAATAACTGGATGATATTTCAGAGCATAACTATGATCAGGAGACACTGCAGAGCTTTGCTGTTTGAGAAAAAAAATACCCACCAGCAAAACTGTCCTTTACTTCCCAAATGCTAAAAGAACCTCTCCCACAAAGTTGTTGCAAGGTCTCTTCTGGGAAGGAGGAGCAGGAGATGCCGTGAAGTCCTAGAGGGAAGCTGCTGTTTCTGTTAGGTGGACACCACTCAGGCAGCAGTGTGGGAGAGGAAAGATTCTTGATTACAGTCACTGGGTGAATGCAAAGTTAAAAGACTGGAGAATCACAGAATTGTTGAGGTTGGCAAGTATGTCTGGAGATTGTCTAGTCCCCAGCCCTCTGCTTAAAGCAGGATCAGCTAGAGCAGGGTGCTTAGGACCATGTCCATTTGGGTCTTGAACACCTGCAAGGGTGGAGACTACACAGACACTCTCAGTAGCCTGGTCCAGTGTTTGACCAGTCTCGCAGCAAAAAAGCATTCTTACGTATACGTGGGATTTCTGTATTTAAAACTATGTGCTGCCTCTTGTCCTTTCAATGGATACCACTCATGAGAGTCTGACTGCACCTTCTCTGTCCTCTCTTATCAGGTATTTATATCTATCAGTAAGTCCCCCTGAATCTTCTCAAGGCTGAACAGTCCTAGCTCTTTCAGCCTCTCGTTCTATGTCAGATGCCACAGTCCCTTAAATCATGCTTGTGGGCCTTCACTGGAAGTCCATATCTTCCTTGTATTGGGGAGCCCAGAGCTGTGCCAGGCACCCCAGATGTGTCTCACCAGTGCTGAGTAGAGAAGGATCATCTCCCTCTACCTGCTGGCAGTGCTTCTTCTGATGCAGCCCAGGATGCTGTTGGTATTCCATGCCACAAGGGTGCATTGCGGACTTCAGCTTGGCGTCCACCAAGGTCAAGGTCTTCCTCTGCCGAGCTGCTCTCCAGCTGCTCAGGCCCAGCACTGCTGGTACACAGTGTTGTTCCCTCCCAGGTGCAGGACTCTTCATTTCCCTTTGTCCGTGTTCCTGAGTTTCCTGCCTGCAAATGTCTCCAGCCTGCCCGAGCCCTTCTGGGTGGCAGCACACCCCTCTGGTGCATCAGCCCCCACTCCCAGTTTTGTATTGGCTGAGAACTTTGCTGCCCTGTTGTCCAGTTCATTAAAAAAGAGATGAAGCAGTATTGACCCCTGGGGTGTACCACTAGTGACTGGCCTCCAGCTGGGCTTTGAGCACAGCTGTTCGACCAATTGTCAGTCCCCTCTGCTGTCCACTTCTTGAGTCTGCTCTTCTTCTGCTTGAGGAGGTGTTTGAGAGACGGTGTCAAAAGCCTCACTAAAGCTAACATACACAGCATCTGTTGTTCTCCCCTCATCCAACAAGTCCACCTCATCACAGAAGGCTATCAGGCTGGGTAAACGTGATTTCCCCTTCATAAATCTATGTCTGCTTTCAATCACCTTCTTGTCCTTCCTATGTTTAGAAGTGGTTCCCAGTATTTTTTGCTGCATCACCTTCCCAGTGATCGAGATCAGGCTCATCAGCCTGTAGTTCCTTGGATCTTCCCTATTCCTGAATATAGGAGTGACAAAAGGAAACAATG
>NW_008600967.1:30241-31966 GCF_000691845.1 Merops nubicus | reverse complement strand
AAAAATTCTGTAGGTAAAAAAAAAAAAAACCAAAACCAAAACAACCTTTCTTTAATGAGCGGTTTATCTGTAGCTCATCTATATTTTTGTGGAAAAGTATGAAAACAAGTGGCTGAACAGAAGCAGCCAGCTTTCATTGAGGCATAACAATGTCACCACTGTTTTGCACACGCAAGATGTTCGTTGTGCAGTGTGATCACATGCTTAGAAAAGGCAGTCTTGGAAACAGCTCCACAATTAGCAAAGAGAGTTTCCTCAGTTTTCGCTTGAAGTTCCTGGATTTCTCCCCAAGTCCTTGCATAATTTGATTTCAAAACAAGCCCACTTGCTCTATACCCCCCATTATTGGTAATTAATTTTTTAAGTTTTAGTAAGTTGCCAGAAAAGACTGGTGTTAGCTGGGTCAGGTGTAGCCTGGTGGCAGCTGCAAGGTACTCTGTGTTGTTCAGGGAGGCCTGCTGATGTGCCTGGCACCAAGGTCAGTGGGAAAACAGGACGAGGAGCTCCTGCCCCCTGAGGTCTGTGGGGCTGAGTCCTGGGCTGCTTGTGTGAGCGAGCCCTGTGCACTGCCTGGGGGTTCACAGGCTCAGGCCAACCTGCTTGTCCACTGAACCTGGCTATGAGTCAGAACCACTAGGTAAGTCATGATTTAGTCCTGCTCCTTTGGTATTTGGCAGGATCCAAAGTTGTCTTTGTAGCATCTCCTCCAAAAGAGGAACTCCTCAAAGGCATTGTGAAGCTCCTGTCTTGTGTACAGAGGGAAGGAGTGATTTATAAAAGACAAAAAGAGCTTGCTTGACCATGATTACTTTTGCATAGCCATCCACATGCCTCCCCACAATGTTTAATGTGTGAGGACTGTGGCAAAGTGAAGTTTCTGCTGCAAGTAGAGAGTAAATGCATTTTAATAAGCTGTTAAGACAGTAATAACTTCTGTGGAAGTCAAAAAAAGTAGATTGTGTCATTTGAGCTTGAATGCAGAAAAGCCTCCTAGAAGCCCCTTCCAGCCTTATTTTCTTGAAATTCTAAACATTCATGGCTTTCTCTAGAGTATGGCATTTCTCTAATACCCTACTCTGTAAAATTGCTGTGTATCTCTTGTTCCAGGCTGCCTGACTCGGAATCCCCTGTGGCCAAATTTTGCTCCCTGTTAACGATGGTGTGAAGAGTTCTGGCATGTTACTGTGCAGGAATGGAGAAGAGAATATATTCCCTTCTCCTTTCCCTTTATCTACCTCTGTGCCACGGCGTGCACGTGGCAGCCTGGGCTCCTGTGATTTATCCATGTTCCAAACTTTCTCAGCCACCTGTGGTCAAGTGGCTTCACAGGCTAACCAGCTGAGCAGCTGCTCCCAGCCAGAAGGGAATTTATGTGGTTTCACTCTGAATATGAAGAGCAGTCTCACTGCTAACGGCGCTTTCAGGTGTTGTAGCACCCTTTGTAGGCTGAGCTCGTGTTTGAGACTTCCTTCAACTGCCTGTGGGCCAGTGGCTGTTTCAGAGCCCATTTCATAGATGGTGCATTGTTATTTGAGGTAAGCAGAGAGCTTTGGGTGATATGCAGCCTGCAGTGTGGCTGCTTGTGAGATACTGATACACTGAAAGCATTGTCCTGCGAGGTCTCAGTTACTGCCTAGTTTTGTCATGTGCCTAGCAGCAACCACAAGGAGCCCTGTGCAGAATCAGGACTTCTTGTTTAAGCAAGTTCTCCATGAGAAAGTGTCT
>NW_008600967.1:27820-30210 GCF_000691845.1 Merops nubicus | reverse complement strand
GCGTCAAGAGGAAGAGGGTGGGAGGGGGGGGGGGGGAATACAGCTTGTCATCTAACAGATAAGAAAGGAAGAGAGTAAGCGGAGACCTATCAGAGAGAGACAGATGGACTTGCTGGAGGTCACGCAGTAGGTAGGTGGCAGAATGGGAAACAGTGAGAATCTCTTGAGACACATCCTGGTGCTGGGCTGCTAAATCACAATCATTTTTATTAAGTGCCTCTCCCACTTCTGACTGCACCTTTCTCAGGCCCATTTTCAGTGGATGTTTCAGCTTACTATTTATTTTATTCTTCCTTTCTTGTTACAAGAAGGAATGGAAAATGATCTTTTTCTTCTCAGACTGCATCTTGAAAGCATCTGTCACCTGTTTTAGAGAAGGAAGTTCCCCTTCTTCTGTTTTCTGACTTTAAATGGAAGATTTTCCTGCGAACTGTGGTACACCACAAGCAGAAACAGCAGGGTAGTCACAGCCCCATCCTGAACAGGGAGGCTGTTCCCACAGGACATGATGTAGGAGGCTGGCACACCAGGCAGTCTGCAGTGTCATTCACCATGCCTTGCCTGTGTGTATCTGTTACCACGAGCCACTTCTGTCTCACTGTGATCATCAGTGTTGCAACACTGGATTTTAATTCTCTTCCTTCCAGCGCTGACTGGAGTCAGGCCAAAGCCAAGACAGAGAAAGCTCCATCTCATGCTTCTCGAGGAAAATGGTCCTTCTCTGCACTTAACCTTTGCCTTCAACTCAGTTATCATTCCCACAGTTCTTCATTAGGGCCACTGACACTTTTCCCACCAAAAGGCAGATCTAGTGAATATTAAACAGCTTCCACATTGGATCCCTTCTGTTTCTACAATGTCTAGTCTCCAACCCAACTGTATGTTTATTATTTTAAGAGTCCTTGTTATTTCTGGACACGCATTAATGTTCAGGCACTTACTTTGCCTTCCTCTGTGCTTCCCACTGAAGCTTCACTCTCCACTCTTCAGAGGTTGCCTGGCCACCCTCCCACTGCAGCAGTGGCCCTCTGTTACCAGCCATAGCTAATCTAGCATGCCAGCCGGGCTTTTGGAGAAAAAGCAGCATCCTTCTGGACCCAGACAGACCTTTGAAAGAGTTCACTTTCTCATCTCTTCCAGCTCTGAGCCCTGGACATGTTGCTGACTCTGTAATCCTGTAAGCATCCTTCCCCAGTGACCCTGGCAAATCCAAAGCGGAAGGACATTTGCTCCATGTCTTCCATCCAATTGCTTCCCTCTGAAATCTTTTTTTTGGACATGAAGCTGTAAACCAGACATCAACCAGGAGTATTTTAGAGAACAAGAATTTTAGCCTAAGGATAATCAGCCAGGTTCTTGTGTTCACATTGGCATTTGGGAGTGTAATCATATGTCTATCCACTGTTCTGCCTGATAACTTCAGACAGTGTCAGCAAAATGTGACAGTAAATTAGAATGCTTAGAGCCATTACATTCCCTTCATGCAAACAGGCAGTTAGAGAGAGATGGAGTAGCCTGAGCACGAGCCTTGTTAGATGTCAGAGAATCCAGAGGAATTGGGCCAGACACTTGAGAAACACATATGGAAGTAGCAAGTGCCACTGCTTTGCTGCTCACTGTTTTAATCTCAAGGCATTTTGGTGAATCTTATGATACTAGGACAAAGCTGTCCTTCATCTCCTTGCAGCTGACACTGGTGTATCTGTTCCCTGCCCCGTTCTGGCCCATGGATCTGCATGCAGACCACCCTAAACCCAATGCGGGAAGAGAGAGGGTAGAGTTAGTGGGTCTGCCAGTCATGGGGCAAACACTGGAGTGGAGGGTAGTGACAGGGTGGTGACTGAGTGACTGCAGGGCTCCCTGCTTCCCACAGCATCACCCTTCACTCTGCAGATGTTTCTCCTGCTCTGGGGTGCCAGACTCTTTCTGGGTGTCACATTAGCAACATGCTGGTATCACTGCAGCAGTCAGTATGCAGCTTGGCAGGTATTAATAGATTTATTTATTGGCTGATCCCAAAAGCCTATGGAAGGGCATAGCAGCAGGTGCACGCTGCAGCTACTCACTAGTCACTCCAGCTTCCTGGAACAGTTTTCATGTATTGAGTGCATTTGCTTCCTGGTTTCATGACCAGGAGAGAGGCAGGGATGTTTATACTGTAGTAGAGCAAAAGCATCTAGAACCAAATTGTCTAGTCTCTTCCAAAGCTCCTAACAATACAGGAATTCTTGCCAACCATAAACCCTTCATTTCTTGCTTAACACGTCAAGTGTCTATGTGCAGCACTCCATGTTGCATGCTCCAGGGTTTGTACTCTCTGCACAGTGAGATACCGAGCAAACCAAGTATGCCTTCTGAGGAGTCTAAAAAAAAAGTCTAAGAAAGAAATT
>NW_008600967.1:26365-27789 GCF_000691845.1 Merops nubicus | reverse complement strand
GAATGCAGTACATGTCTGAAGTTGCAGCTGGCCAAGACCGCTGTCTCGCAGCAAGACCTGGGGAATGCAGGATTTACACTGAATTTCCACTGCCAGGCAGGGACACACTGCAGGAAAAGGATCCCCAGACTGACAAAGGACCTGCAGCTTTTTCAGCCAAGGGACTGGAAACATAGCAGAGTCCTTCTAATATTCCTGAATGAGGTAATTTCTCTCATATTCAGACCCTGGGGCAAAACCAGTTAGGGTTTTGTCAATAGCTCTGTGTTTTCCCTTCAGCAATTGCCAGAAAAGAACTGAAGAATGGAATTGCTTTTATTTCCATTGTTTTTCGTCTGCTGTTTAGCTTCAGCCTCTGTTACTTATTCCCTGCAGGAGCTGTGTGGGAATAGCTGGAGATGGTGGCAGCATCTTTGTATCTGCTACACCAGAAGCAGGGAGATAGCCTCCACTAAAATACAGATAGAGTAGATTTTGAACTTGGAAATCCTTCATGTATGATCTGTCAAAACAGAGTGTCCTTCTGGCTTGCTTTAGCCACTAGGTACAAGCCAAACCTCAAAGGAGAGTTTAGGAATGTTGATTTTTCCTCCTTGCAGTATGAGGGAGTGCTTCATCTGCAGACAGTTCTTTCCTGGGGAAGAAGTATTTCCTATTCTTAAGTGAACAGACAACTGAGCTTTTCCTTCGGTAATTAAGAAGACTCCAGCTGAGGTCCTTTTTCTACTCTTTGCTAAAAACTGAAATCATCTCCTCCCTTACTGTGAGCTGAACGTTTTGTTAGCCTTGTTTCCCCTGAACTTACACATTGTCACATACACTGAGAAAACCTATTCCATTGCCTCTTGCAGGAAATGGCACTTGTCTCATGAGAAGGTCGCTTGACTGATTTCTGTCCTAATTCAGACAGATCAAGGACACCTTAAGCTTTCGTACCAAATTTTAGGATCTTCTGAGCTCCTGTGCTCCCAGTTAGAACTCACAATAAGAAATAGGGCAGGCTACAGTGACAATCCGAGCAGTGGTAGTAAACCTGTATTTCCAGAGCTGTAGACTTAGAGGAAATTTATGAAACAGCAGCAGGCAGTCCAAAATCAAATGCAGGAAAAGAAAGGATCCTTTAGTCAAGTGGAGAATTAAAATGAGAGAAATGAGGCTGTTCAGCCTAGTTCATATTTAACTCTCTCAGAACTACTGAGCAATGCTGTATAAAACAAATCAGGTTCTGGACGACGGCTTGTTGGAACAGGTAGGCATTTGTTAGGTGACAAAATGTTGAAAGGCGACCAGAGCTGGAGAGTTGCTTCCAAAAAGCAGCACACCTACTTGTGTGGCTTCTGTGATTCTGGCCATTGCTGTGGACAGAAGGGTTGCAGTGTAGACCTGGGCTGGACAGGAGGGGGTTGTAGGAAGCCCTTTAGCAT
>NW_008600967.1:0-26334 GCF_000691845.1 Merops nubicus | reverse complement strand
AGCAGGAATCTGTTTTTGTTCCCCTTTGTGTTCTGAAGGGGAACCTCTGTTGCGCACCAATTAGTGCAATACTCTGCAGAGTTACAGCAGACTTGGAGCAGATCTGAACCATTCTCCTCTGAAACTACATGTTCTTTTTGGTGATAGATAAGTAATAGCAGTGTTTCCCAGAGGTAAATGTTCTTGTTTTCATTAATACTGGGGGTGGGCGTGGGGGTCGTGTTCCATGATATTTTGAGGTAACTGTTTCCAGGTAGCCCAGAGCTTTGGCAGTGATCCTCTGGTTACTCTTAATACAAGAATTAAGATACCTCAGTGCCCAGTGGCAGATTTGATAGAAGGGAGTGTGTGCTAATACCCCAAATGATGTGAACTGTTTGCTCAAGCCTGTCTCCCTCTGTGACACCAATGGAGAGTGCTCTAACGTGACCTTGTGTGTCAGGGAAGTCAAGTCAGTGCTGACGGGCTGTGCACTGGAAACCCTGCACACCACTGGTGCAGGGTTTAGTGGAGCACATCTCTGCAAAGGAGGGTTGTATCTGCAGGGAGGGAGGCTTCTCATGGGTGTAAATCAGCTTGCTCCAGGGCTGCCTTAGCGCGGAGACCCTGGGCAGGGTGCCTTGTTCGTCTGCCCTTCTCTACACGGGCAGAAGTCTTGGGAGGTCAGACTGACAATGTTTGCCAGGAGAGCAGTGCTCTGTGCACAGCTGGGCTGAGCAGCTCTCTGTGTATGCAGCAAGCCAGATTATCTGGAATATTTGTGTGCTACTCGCAGAGCAACTCCACAGCGTGTAACTGCAAGTCCAGTGCATCTGGAAGTACACCCAACACCTACCTGTGGAATCCATCTCCCAGCTGTCCCCGGGCAAATCTGCTTTGGGGACAGGCGTCCACCGATGTCAGTTTGTTCTAACTGTTGTTTCTCAGTCTCTTCTTGTTGTGAGCTCCTCTCACCTGTTGTTTTTGTCCTCTTCTCTCCCTTCCCTGCCTGCTCCGTGGCATGACAGTGAGGTGCATGCATCACCTCCTGAGCCATGGTGGAAACATCTGGAATTCTGCACAGCTTTTATAGTGCTTTGAGGTCACCAACAAGGTTTTTAACTTTTCTTCCAGAAAGTCCAGCTGTGATATGTATCCAGTTCAGCCAAATGAGCTTCCTGACAAAGTGCATTCCAGAGCTAGCTTTTGCTCACCCAAGGAAACCACCCTTTGCTATGCAGATGGGAGGGTTTTAATCCTGCTGTCCCGTGTCAGAGTGAGGTATTAGATGATGACTCTAATAAATGGTCCTATTTTTTGCGGAGCAAAAAGCACTGGGAAAGTGAAAACTGCATTAGAAAACACCCTTTCAGCCCTCCCAGGAAATCCTTTCTTTCTGTGGGAGTAGTCAACCCTTGTAAAGGAAAGTTCTTGTTATTTAGGTTAACTAATAGCTAATTGCTTGGTTTAGCAGTAGGGGCTGTGCTCGATCCCAGGCCAGGAGTGCTGTTAGTTAAGCCCAGGTTGAGAACTGTTACCCTGGAGTGAAACTCAAGTGTTCTAATGCAATGCCACTGCAAGGGGAAAACGGTGCTTACACTGCTGAAGGCGTTGGCACGTTTGCTTTGCCAGCGTGGGATCAGCATGGTGTGTGTTCCTGTTACACTGATAAAGCTATCATGAATAATTAGCACACGCTATCTGCTTTTGAATAATCCTTAATAGCAACTTTTATTGCCCTGAATGACCTCAAAAGAGAATCGTTGCAGACAGTCCAAAGAAAGCAGCCCCAAGCACCTCTCGTTGGAAGCACTGTCCTCAGCAAATGAGACAGAGAGGCCTTTGGAATGGTCTTATTTCCAGACGTCTGCTGCTTTTATGGATGCTAATGATGTAACTGAGACACAGCATCTGCACTTCAGGTTGAATTCAGACGTTTTGCATGCTAAAATAATTTCAGCTGTTTCATATGCTTCCTTTTCCTGTAGATTCCTGTAGGTTGGGGTTGGACTCGATGAACTCCAGAGGTCCCTTCCAACCCCTAACATTCTGTGATTCTGTGATTCCTTTCCAATTGGTGTATTTTATACTGACAGTTTTTACAGATACTGGCATTGGTCAAACAGGATTCCTGACTAGAATCCAGATGGGAATTTACTGTGAAATTGTTTCAGTCTTTCCTTTTTTAGGGTAGCAGGGAAGGTGAATTTAAATTTGTATTTTAGTTACACGCAGTTAGTTTAGGGTTGGGTTTGTTTTGTTTTGTTTTTTCATTTTAAAATAACTCAAGTGGGAATTCAAGTTAGCTGTCATTGTATGGACTATTCAGATTAGTGAGAGCAGAAGAAGAGTGGGTGTATGGGGGTAAATGAAGCACAGTGGACCAGTCCATCTCTACAGGGAGCAGCAGTGTGTGCACATAGCCACAGATTAGCTTGTCCTAGTTTCTTAGTTTAATAGCAAATATGTTGTAGGGTTTCAGTGAAAAAGATTTTGGTCAGAACCTGATGATGTCTCTCATCCCAAGAGCAGCTTTTGTTTCTTGCAGAACTTTGAGATTTGCTCTGGACAGGTAATAGAAGCTGCCTCAGAGACTTCTTCCATAGCAGCAAAAATACACTTCCTCCTGTCTGTCACTTGCAGTCTGCAATTTACATTAGCAGTGGGATCATTGTTTTTCATCTTCAGTTATGCAGACAGTCCCAAAATTTGCCTTCACACTCTGGAGCATTCCAAATCCATCATTTCTTTGGGCAGTCAGCCTGGTGAGAGCACTGTGTTTTGCATGTAGTGGCCATAGGAATATAATGGTCCCATTGTACGTACATACACTTACAGCTTATGTCTTAAAGAAATCCTGTAATACCTTTTAGAACAAATGATCATCATGGCTGGAGTCTTTTCTGTGATGGCAAAAATCAGGAAAGAAGGAAGATGTGCCATTTGCTGCAGATTGGTTGTACACTTGTGAGTACAAGTGCTATAACAATGCCAGCATATAGTAGCTGTGCAAGACCTAGTCATGCTTATGATGGTTTATTAGAAGGACAGCAACAGGTCGCTGTGCCAAATCTTGAGTTTCTACAGGACAAGAGAGAAATCCCTCCGTGACTCTTTGTCCAGCATGCCTGACTTTGTCTCTACCATGGATTTACACAAGGGATCCTGGGTTTGTCGGGTTTGTTGCAGGCTCAGGTTTGCAAAATGTCAGAACCCATCCTTCTTTCCTTGACTCTGGAAGTCAGTCTCTCCCCTCAGTTGTCTTTAGGGAACAAAGCTAAGCCATTACTCTGGATTTGGGAGCAATATTTAGGTGAGAAGTTTTTCCTGACCGTGATACAAGTGCCTCAGCAGACTTGCATTCATGAAATTATAGTTCTGCTTATCATCAAATTAGCAATATCCACTTCTTTGCAAATGGGCTTCTTAATAGCCTAACTGGAAGGATGCAAGCACTGAAAAGTGGCCAGTGATACACTATGTGCCATTATTTTTAATACAGTTGAGAAAATGATAGCATAGAAGTTTAGTTTGAATTGTTTATCAGGCCAAGAGCAGTTTAAAAATCAGGAAATAAGTCCAGATGTTACAAAAGAACCCATAGTGTCTGAGGCAGATGAACTTCCGTTCTGGGGACTATTTCTTGTCTGCAGATCATTTGCAGGAACAGACTAATACTGTTGCTTTTGCTTGTATACAAATGTAGAATAAGCTGAGCAATTAAGAATTGGATACCAGCCCACTTAAGAAAGATCACTGCATTTAGTTCTGCTGTTTGACCTCAGCAGCAGAGTGGTGTCACTGAAAATATACCTGCTCTGCACAAAACTAAAGTCTACGAGACAAACAATATCAATTTTCCTTTTCTAAAGCATCCTTGAAAAATACTTGTGCATAATTTCTTGCTAAGATTGATCTCTTGACAGGAAACTTAAATGGTTGGTTGATACTTTAAATATTGGTAGTTTTTGGTGTCTGTCAGTTGCAACTCCTCATTGCCCAGAAGGTGCAGGGGGGAGTACAATGGCCTTGTGTTACCTTATAGTGGCCTTAAGATAATAATTGATATTAGGTGGTCTAGAGATTTATACTTCATTCACTCTGCAGCTCCCAATAATTGTAACTGTGTATGTAATTGTAAATGTGATGTGCTTGTGGCTCTGCCATGGAGATGGCTACGTCAGAGCCTGCAATGCACCTGGCTACCTGCGTGATGATATCTCTATGCAGCTCTGTAGGCAGTAAGTTGTCTCTTTGCTTTATTTGCCTCAGAGCTAAATAATGTTCAGCCTGCGTTAGTGTGCCATGATGCCCTCACTGACATTGATGATTTTCAGCAGCTGAGGTTCAGGCTGTGAGATTACTGACTTGCTTCCTTCATCA
Organism: Merops nubicus; assembly: GCF_000691845.1. Classification (NCBI taxonomy): domain Eukaryota; kingdom Metazoa; phylum Chordata; class Aves; order Coraciiformes; family Meropidae; genus Merops; species Merops nubicus. Next base: position 21,972 of record NW_008600967.1, on the reverse strand, counting down.
AGATGAGTTAGAATAGGAAGAAATTGTGTGTGTCCTTGTATATTTTCCCCCACTGTGAGGCATTAATTAGTGACCAAATGCAAAATTTCCATTCCCCAGTTTGTTCCTACAGGGCTCACATAGCATTAATTGCCAAACCCTAACATTTCATGATATAACAGTATAAGGGATGGCAAAGCCCATGAGGGGGTGGAGCAGTTTGAAATGTTGTCAGGTCTTAGACTCTACTCTAATAATTCTCCTTCTTCTTTGGCAATAGGGAGCAGACAAAATAATCTGATGTAATGATCTGGCTTGGCATTTACAGCTTGCCAACCAGTGTTTAGCAACTCAGCGGTTTAGGATGACAGAATTAACAGCAGAGAGAAATATTGTTGCTTGAAATTGTGACATGGTTTTATAAACTTCCTTCTTTTACAGATTCGGTTAAACAGCAGAGGACTTATCTATTCTGTTGGTCTCCTGCTGGCATCTGTTTTTGTCACAGTATGTATATAGTCTTTTGTTCTTCATTTCCCAAAGAGTGATTTTTATAGACATTTTCTTCGCCTGTTCCTTTCTCACCTCCAGCTGTAATAGTGTTTGCACAGTTTGTTGCCTGAGACCTTCATCTGTCACTTGGCAGAAGCTGTCACTGTCACAAGATGGCTCTGATATTTGTATATTTTTCACGTGAGGAGCACATGAGATCCAGCAGTAATCATTAGTTACTTTTCATGCTAGATCTGCTTGAAGCAGATCCCTTAACGTATGACAAGGTCCGTTCTCCTGTGGGACAGGTAGACAAAATGCTGTACGGTTTGCTTTGGCCCTCTGTAGGAACCTTGTGAAACACAGCACAGACCCGAACAAATAGTGCCTGGATGTGACAGTGTTTCTGTTGAAATCAGTGCCTTGCATTCCCTGGCCTGTCTGGGTCTAGCATAGCAGACTAGGAGTGACAGAGAGAAGAGTATTTGTATGACATCTTCCAAATCTTGAGACCAGCTGTTTTTTTGACCACTTTATTTGAAATTTTCCTGCTATGGTGGCTTACTCTGTGTTTATTGTAGGTTTTTGGCGTCCACATGAACAAATGGAAACTGGACAAGAAGCTAGGGTGTGTGTGCCTTTCCCTTTACGGCATCTTCCTGTGTTTCTCCATCATGACAGAGTTCAATGTTTTCACTTTTGTGAACTTGCCAATGTGCAGAGATCACTAATGCAGGTGGCAGACTGTCGGGAGGAGCTTCCTTCTTACCTGTGCAATACAACCACGGCTGGCATCTCCTGAATGCGGTGCACCTCCGAGTCGTGATGTGTGTCCTGTTCACTGTTGTAGGACCCGTGGCCCCATCCAGGTCTGCCCTCTCCCTGACCCCCGCAACCTGGAAAAATCCTGCATCGATGTGAAGATTTCTTGTTTTCAACATTCATGTGATTTCCTAGCTCAGTTTTTGAACAGTGTAACTGGGACTCTAGATGAACTGGCTGCTAACTGGCGTCAAGCCAGGCAAAACTGGTCTGCTACAATTCCTTCCTTTTTTAAGTTATTTGATGGAAGACTAATCTAATTTATGACTTAAGACTATTGCTACAATGCAGAAGAGGGTACATCGTACAGGGGCTGATTTTCAAGGAGAATCATGGGAATTCTTTTGTTGTTTTGGATTTTTTTTTTAAAATTTTCATTGTTGGGGTTGGGTTTTGGGTTTGGTTTTTGTGTGTGGTATTTTTTTTTTTTTTTTTTTTTTAAATTGCTAGAGATCAACGTCCTCTCTTGCAGCTTCTCCTTCTGAGCACTGGGTCTCCTGTAATGATCCAAAGGTCACAGGGCAGTATAATATGGGAATACAATTCAAGGTACTTGGCACGTGAAAGCATTTACTGCGTATTAAAAGAAGATTGTCAAGGCAACAGACAATGACTTTTTACCACAGATAATGAATCTTGTACAAGTGTGATGAGGAATGGAAGGTAAACGTGGATTCCAAGGGTAAACACTGCTACCATTTTACTACTAATGTTGGAGTTTTATTATTAGGGTGTTTATGGTATTTCCAAGCAATAGTTTGATCGCCAGCCCACAGGGGCTACCAAGGAGATGTCCTGGCTTTTAATGGTCTGCACATGGAATTGGAAGGTCAGAACTTTCTCTGCTTCATCAGATTTCTTGTTTTGGGGGGATTCAATAGTTCACGTCTTACTCGTTCTGAGAAGGGCATAAGTATGTGTCAGAACTTTTCTAAATGAGTTGCAGACACTGGTTTCTTTAAAAGGAAAGGGGCATATTTTGCACAGACATAGTTACCGAAGTCATAATTTGCCATTCTTTAAAGAATACACTGGACCTGGCCAGATATTTGTCATCTTCGGCAGTTGAACTTACCTGATAACAGATCATGTGGATTCATCACCCCTTCTTTGGGAGGGAGGAAGACACAGAGAGAGATGGCACTTTTTAAAATGTGGAATATCTTCAATGCAGATTCGCTTACAGATCTTAAGTTATTGTGAAAGTTTAGCTATTCATTGTTGCAATATCCTGGATAGATTTTGTATAATTCTGTATTAATATGCAGACAGATTCAACCCCATGAGAAACACCATCACAGCTTCATTTCTATGTATTGATACTGTGGATTCTTGCCAGTGCTGGCTCTTGTATTTACTTTAAGCACTGATCACTTCTGATTCATTTGGTATGCTTTTTCCTCTTTCTTGTCTATGTTCTACTATGAAATGTGTTAACAAACTGCCAGCTAGGTAAATGGTTTTGTCTATGGTACAAACAGTGGCAAATGTTGGTAGTAAAGGCACAGCAAACCCTACGAAACAGAAAGGAAAAAAAAAAAAAGGTGAAATGCCAAACCCTAACCTTTAACAGGGAAAAAATACTCCAGCTAAAAAAAAAAAAAAAAAAAACAAACAAACCAACCAACCAAACAAACAAAAAAAAGCCCCCCAAAAAACCAACCAACCAACCAAAAAAAACTCAAACCAAACAACAGAGAGCCCCATTCACAGGCAAAAGACAATTTTTGGTTTCATTTTTGTTGGGTAAAATGTTGTAAATCAAAATATTTATACCCCATGGTTTCCATTCAGCTCAGCACCTGATTTTCTGTGATGGTGAGAGTGGTGGGTGGAGGCACTGGCAGCTGTGGCACCATGCGTGTCGAGGAGCTCCAGTGGAAACGCCGTGTGCCACCAGCCCCGGTGAACCAAGTGTGTGTGTGTGGGTCCCTGGCAGGAGGAAGGTCGGTCCAGGGGCAGGCAGTGGAGAGAGCTGATGGCATGCCTGCCTGCGTTTTTCACGCTGGAAAACAATTGTGTTGCTGCTTGTGGAGCTCTGCAGTCTGTTGTCTCAGCAGCCTTCTCAATACTGTGCACTTCCGAAGTCCTCTTGCATTAGGAAGCTCACTGTACCTTCCTGTTGTGTTTTTTTTTTGTTGCTGTTGTTTCTTCTTTTACTGTTGTTAATGATGATAATAATAATAATAATAACAACAACCACTAAAATGTCTAAAATACTTCCTTAAATCAAACAGTGTTAGCAGCGATGTGGCACATTTCTTTAAAATCCACCCCACAAATACACAGCTATGATCTTGTAGCAAGATGCAGTTGCTCCTAAGCAGAATGTTTCCTTGCTGAGAGAAGGGACAGATTTGGGGAAAAAAAAAAAAAAAAAAAAAGAGAAGTTTCACATCAGGGCCTATTATTACTTCTATTTTGAATATTTATACTGCTGCTCCAATGGAGCCAGTTGGATCTATTTCTACGAAATAGCCATTACCTATCCCGTGGCACAAAAACTGCATGAGTATTTTTTAGGAACTTTTCCTACTGGTGTGCATTAAATACTGTAGTATGTCGTAGCTTTGCGTTGTGTGTAAAACCTGAAATATCTTCTTTTGACACTTGTGTGTTGTGCAAGAATGCTCTGCAAGTTGTTTGTGCTAGGCAGAAGCTAAAAGGTACATTGAACTGCCATTACCTGTGCCATATATGGATTGATAAGCACTTCATCTATTGACATTTTCAGTGAGATGTGCTTATGCTTTGCAACCGAATCAACCAGTGCAGACCTGGCTTGGAACAGGACAGACCAACTGAATGTGTGCATTCTTGGTTTTGTCTCCAAAAGAGAGAGCCTCTCAAGTTTGCTGGCATAATCGAAGCCTGTGGAAAAGTCCCCAAGGCAAAAAACCTTCTTTTTAGCATGCTTCCTGCACAACATCTCCAAAACTCACGGAGACAGTTACATTCAAATGCAGTGTGTATTAATAGCTTTATTATGGGCCCATTGAGGGCAGCTGCCCCCTGCCCTGCCCAGGCTGTTAGAGCTTCTGGAATTGTAGGGTGGGATGGAGCTGTGGTGGGGCTGGGGCTTGGGACCAGGGTGATGGGGTGGCTGGGGGTAAGGAGGGACCTGAGGCACAGAGGGGTTGTGGAGAGGCCCAGGGTTTGCAGGCTGGGGGAAACCTGGGGGTGAAGCCAGGTTGAGTTGGATTCTTTTAATATGACTGTGATTCATTTGCAGTTTTATTCTTCTGACAGCAAGAGTCACCTTTGCATCTGAGGCCACTCTGGTCTTTAGACTAGTCAACTTTTTTTGTTTCCATTCCTGGAAGCTTCAGACAGTTATTAATGAGTATTTCAGAGGAAGATTAAAGAGCCTTTTCCTCAGTGGAGAGCACTTCACTGCAGCTCTGACTTTGACTTGATTTAAATATGTGATCCCTTGTTAGTGTCAAGTCTTCTCAATGCATGGAAGGCATTACTTTGACAGTGGTTCAAAGGCAGAACGGTAGGATAGGATAGGAAGAGATCTTAAGATGTGCTGGGAAAATGGCTTTTGTCCTTACCAAAGGTGAATTTTATACCTTTTTTTTTTTAATGTACTGCACTTTTTGGTATATTGTTTCTGCCATAGGAACACCCAGCTGAAATATGTGCATGGGAGGAGATGTTCACTGGTATGATATGGTGGGGTTTTTTTTCCTGTGATGTTACTTGCTTGCTTTGTTTTCAGCTTTCTGTCCTCAGCTGTGTCCTTGAAATCAATAATTCGCATGCTTTGGATGCTTTGTGATATTAGTGCTTGTGAAAACGAGTGCTCCTTCCTGGTGTTCAGATAGAAGCACGACTGGATTTTTTCTTGATGAAACAAATCAAGCAGAACAGCAGTTTTAAACAAACAACATTCAGTGTAGGGGGAGCAACCTGAGGATAACGTTTAGTATCCTGCTCTCAGAATAGGATTTTTTATATGCCTTTTCCAAATAACTATATTAATACTTGTGAGTTGAAATGTAGATTGATTATTGTTGGATAACTTTCTAGAGAACCATAATTTTATGCAGATTGACAAATATTTCTTATATCAGGATTTTTTGGAAGCCCAAATCCTTTCAGGTATAGCTTATGGACATGCAATAGTGTAAGGTTTATCTATTTCAAAGTTACACCACTGGAACTTTAAGCTTGTTTAAACATATATTTCAAAAATCAAACTTCGTGGACCATGCTTAGCTGGATTTAAATCTGTCCAGTATTTGTGAAGTTTCACTTAACCAGTAGCCACTGTAAGTTAATCTGAAATAGTCTTAAATCCGTGTAAGAATGTCCATATTAGGTTTGTACAACTTTAACTGAATCAGTTTAAACCCATGCTTCTAAGGAAAGTGGTGGAAGTTTTGAATGTTTGGAAGACTTCAGCCACTTCCCTTCAAATGTAACCAACTACAGCATTTGAGTATGCTGAATGAGTGAAACAAGTGTAATGCAAGGCTTAAAGAGTTTCAGTATTCACTGACTGGAGTGAAAGCTGACCTCTGTTGCCATGAGCAGCAAAACCCCAGTGATTGTTCTGTAGGGTCAGTGTGTGTGTTTGCAGCAGCAGTAAGACCTGAAAAGGTCTGTTGTGCTTTGTTTTTCAAAGATAAATGATGTTTTTCTTTTCTTTCTTGACTAGGTAGCTGGGTAACTATTGATATGATTAGGCACCTTTAAGGGAATTTACACAAATATTCTGTTAACACTTAGTGGCCTCAAATCTGACCCGTAGTTTAGAAATGCATCAACTTCCACCCAAACTGCTCTGAGTGGTTTGGCTGAATTTTCAGAATGAATCTCAAGTGTGGACAAATTCATGCCTTTGGGAAAAGTTTTTTTTAATTCACAGAAAACCAATGAGGGAAGATTTGGCAGTTTGTTTTGTTATGCACCAGGAGATATAATTTGGCTGTGAAATCTGTTGTTCATCACCCTGAAACAACCCGAGATCTAGGACAGACTATCCAAGTTTGGGCAGAAGCTTCTAATTTCAAGAAAGCTTCTAAAAATGCACACTTGGTTTAAGGCAACAGATTTTGTAATGTATTTGTAGAGTTAAAATGACTCTATTGAGCTATATTTTAGGTAGTTTTTTGTTTTGCTTTTACTAATAGCCTTGCAAAACAAGTTTTAAGCCTTCCACACCAAAACAAGCTGACAGGAGTCTTTTCAGTCTAATCTTTGTCTGCTGGGAAGGATTTGAATGGTGCTAAAAGTCAATGTGAGTTTTACAGCAGCCATTTAATGTAACCTTTTTACTGCCAGTTGAGCAAAAACGTAACATGGCATGCCTAGACCTATGAGGATGGTTGTAGTTGATCACAGATCTACTCAGACCTTGAGTGTTTGCCTCTGAGGTTTTCCATAGGCATGCCTGACAAGCAAAACCAGGAGCTTGGGTTCCCAGAGGTGCCATCCCTGCTGCTGGACACTTTGTCTGTCTTCTGCGGTAGTGACGGGAGGAGGCTACTGATGCACACCACCCCGTGGTATACTGGTTGCTGACTGCTAGCTTGGAATGATACTTGCTCCTTTTTCATAGATTCCCCTTAGGACCAAGTATTTGTGTGTCTCCTGGCTGAAGGGCACTGGTGCAGGTGAGGACACAAGCTCTCCAATTGCTTCGTGCATGTAGGGACACGTTTGGTTGCGGGAGTTAGCTGCAGAAATGTTTTGTGGAAAGAGAGGCCTGTAACAGAAACAAGCTTTGGTAATTGTAGGGATATGTAACTCTGCCACTGGGAATGAAAGATGAAGCCTCTGTACCCGTGTACAGAGTACACCACACAATCAGCGGGGTCATTTTGGTAAAGCAGTCTCCTGGGTGGCAAACCACCATGCCACTGAAGGAGACCTGTTGTAATAATTCCTGTCAAAACATGGCACCGGCAACATACAGGTACATGGCTGTGGCACAGTCACCATCATTTAGTGAGTGTTGGAGTCTCAGAGCTGTGAAAGAGATATAGCCATGGGACAGCAGGAGCACCCACAACCCTTGTGTCCTCTAGGACGAGTCTCTGTTGCGGGCAGCCTCCAGTTCTCGTGGCTGTCCTGGCTCCTGAGAAAGCTGTGCTTCAGACAGCTCTTGTCACAGCCAGCATTACCATGCCCACTGGCTTGCCTCCGGTTTTGGGAGAGGCTGTCAGGGCACCTGTCCTGGCCAGCACTGTTCAGCTGGGGTGTACGTCAGAGCCCAGCTCTCACAGGGTCCTGGGGCTGCCCAAAGTTCTTCGCCCAAGGGAAAGCTGGGGGAGCACACTGCGTGCTGTTGTCCCTGGGTCATACCCACCCCATGCAAGGAGATGGAGCATTTGAACCTCTTCCCTGGCCTGATCCAAGTCCTGGCATGCTTGGCCAAGCTGTGCTCGGCCAGGGTCCTAAGATGCAAGTCCAGAGGCCTTGCTTCGCTTGAAGCTAGTACCTTATCACACAGAGGTCTGTGTATCCAGCGATAAACACGTGCTTAAGTGGTTTGCTACAGAATCCAGGTCTTTGGCATCAGCAGAGTTTATTTAAGTGCCTAACAAAAGCAGCACATGCATTCTAAGAGTGGGGACTCTTGTAGGGAGCAATTGCAGCAAAATGTGCCCACTGAAGCAGGTGTGCCAGAATCCTGTGTGGTCAGTGAGCAGATGACTGATGAGGACAGCCTGTAATGACCATGCTTTGGGTTAAAATAAAGGGGAGGGGAGTTTTAGACAACTTAGTAAAAAATTTATGAACCTTTCACTGGGAGTCAGCTTCTGAGGTTTTTATTATTAATGCTATTAGAAATGTAAATTTTGCCTTGAGGTGGTCTGTCGTGTTCCTGTATAGCTCTCTAGAAGGCAGTAGCCCATGTTAGTAACTCTCCTGTGCAAACAGGACCTGACACTGAGCTTTCTGGAGTTAAAAGCAAGGGTTTTTTCTGCTGAGCTAGAACTTTGGATCGGGCCCAAGCGCAGGGCAGTCTGCTGATGGGGCTGTGCAGTGTAGTTTGTGCTGCGCCCACCCTGTGGGCAGGTGTCCGGCTGGTCTGTCAGCAGAGCACACCAGCAGCACCCCTGGGTGCCCCTCTCGCCTTTCTCAGCAGCTCCTGCTAGTGCAAAGAGAGCTGGGCAGTTTCTCTGCCTCCCATAAGCTGGTTAATTAATCTGCTCTTCTCTCTCATTTCTGTGGCTGTAGAAACTAAATGCAGTCCCTAGCAGAAGACAAACCTCCTTCCAGGCTGCTACAGCCTTAGAATTACATCCTGTCATTTCTTAAAAAATGCTCCAACAACCAGAACTAACTTTGATGAATGAAGAAGGGAATGAGGCTGGGGGAAGGCAAGGGAGAAGATAAACCCTGCAGTACTGTAGTTTATAATCATTTGAATGGAGGGGGCTTGAATTTTCCTCATGCTATGTACAGAGAGTGCTCCCTCCCATCCTGCAGTCACAGACAGAAACAGGATATATTTTTTGATCCAGTAAATTGATGGGAGTAAATGTGAGGAGATCATTGCTTGGCACACCAGTCTTGAACAACCCAACTTCAAACCACTGCGAGCCTTCTAGTTGCCTTTGAAGTGCCCCAAATGAGAGAAATAACCAGTTGTTGCACAGGTTGTGGGAAGGTTTCATAGCGGGGGCTTCTCAAAGACTCTTCAGAGGGAAATTTGTATATATGAGGATACTTTGTATTTTAAGTTGCCTCAAAATGAATGAAATGGACACAGCCCTGCTCAGTCCTGGTCATACAAAGACACACATTATACAATAGTTAATTGATCTGATTAACTGATTATATATCTGACCTGGGCCTTTTATGCTTTATGAAGCCAGACTATGCTATACTAGTTTTACTGAGGGACTCAGTCATAAGTTCATATAATTTATTGGCAAATTTTTGGCATTAACACTTTTTAAATGTACGAACGTAGATTTATATTCAAGCGACACACACAAATATATATATATATATATACACACACACTCTCACACTTTACTTAGTATGATCACTTGTTAAAATGAAGCCCTGCAGTAACTGGCTGCCATCTGCGTAGGAGTAAAGCCCTATCATGGCAATTGCCAAGCTGCTGAGTGTATCACTATTCAAGATAGTCTTACACCCACCTGTTTTAAAGGCAAGAGATGGTTTCTCGTTTATTTGTTTCCACTTTGTATCAGCAAGGTACTGTGAGTGGTGCATGGAAGTTGCCTATCTATAATATAGCAGGTCAAAAGCTCAAACAACTTATCTTTGTATGTTCAGTGATTTTTCTAATTGCAGCTATTGCTAGTCATTTGAAATTCCAGTTGTTTTCTGAGCATAAAAACAGCTTTAAAAAAGGAAAAGGCAAAAAAACAAAAAGAGGCACATGTGAGACATTGAGGAGGCCAGGAAATTCTGCACTGAAGTATTTATACATTTTATTTATTTTTCTTACACTAAAAGCTGAGCCCCTGGTTCAAAAAAAACATTTCCCCATGCTGGCAGAAGATTTAGGTACCTAATTTCACTCCCCTCTAAAGCTAAGGCCAGGTTTCCCTGTATCAGAGACCAACTATTAAAAGCATCTTACCATCCTTCTGAGTGGCTACAAAAAGTGCTGAGATTGTCTTTGATACTTCTTGTAACTGATTGATACAGAATCTGGGGAATGCTGAGAGAACCTAAGATGCTTCTGCAATGCTCACCTCCTGATCTGTAAGAGCAGAAATAAATAAGTAGCAGATGCTCACTGCAGTCTGTTTGTAGTATCGCTGTCACAAGGTACCATTTGCAATAAATTAAAATCCACATTTCATAATATACCAACAAGTAGATTTGGGGTTTTGTGTTTTTTTTCTTTAGTAATCTTTTTTTAATAAGGAAGTGATCTTCCTTTGCCTGGTTTTCCCCAGCTCCCTTTAACAGTAAATGGCCCTGGTTAAATGTGATTTAAAATGGATGTCATGTGTTAGCAAACACTTGGGTGAAGCTGACATTTATTGTCCCAGCTTGATGATGGGGTAGTTATCATTTACAACAGGCAAGGATCTCTACTGTGAAGTCCTGCAGTTAAACATGGTCCCACTGCTCACAAATGCAACACTTCCCTATATCCACTGTGTTGTTTTGGTTTCAGGTAGGTCAGCAGACCTCCAGTGTAGAAGAATATATCATGTCATGGCTATTGGTGTGTATTACAGTAGGGCTTGTTGTTGGGAAATACAAGAGTAACGGCAGTTGGTGTATTGAGGGGAAAAATATGAAAGCCTGTGTTTCATCAGCTCTTAAAGGTTTGGGGATTTTTCAGATTAGAAAAGAAAAACATTGGGAGATAAAGGCTGATTGCATAAAGTACTGCATCAGTCTTTCATAAAAATTTGTATAATGTTCGAGATTTACATAAAGTGAGTTTCAACATTCTGTCAAGCACAGAGCTCTGCCAAGTTGTTTGTCCTAGATTCTCAGAAACTATCTTTTCTTTCAGCAACACTCATCAGTGAGCCCAAACCTTTGAGTGTAACATACATTTCTGTATCTCAGAATTGTGTTGTGAAATTGCACAATGCTTAGGTCAAATGAGCAAGCACAGAATTTGAACTACAACAGGTTCTTGGAAGCCAAAGCAAGACCTTTGTGGAATAACTTTGCTCTTAAGGACTTTTTTTTAATGGATGACAGAAGTGAAGGACACAAACTATGCTTCTGTAATTATTTGTAGAGAGCAAGTACAAGTAAGAGTAATATGGCATCACAAAAAGCCAGTTATTGTATAATGAGGACACTGGTGAGTTTTGCAGGGATTGCCTTTATGTGGAGGTTTGCCTGAATGCTGTCTGATCTTCACAGCTTTCTCCTGATGAAAGGTGTTTCTTCTTGGTGAGGAATACTGCATCCCTTTATCGGGGAGAGGGGGAGAGAGAGCCAAAAACAATGTCTCCAACTCCATTCTTATCCCTGCTTCACGAGTACGACTTTTACCTGTAACATAAATGGTTTCATAAACACTCTAGTAGCTATCTGCATACTTGAGAGATGAGCTGGTGGTGAACTTTGCTATGTGTTAAGGAAGATTTAGGGACAAATTTTCTTAATGTTCCCTTGAGGAATAGTTTGATCGACTTCACTCTGTCTTTGTAAAGCTGAGGATCATTACTAGGCCCTTAATGCAGGCAATGTTTGTAACAGATGACTAAAAGAATGATAGATTACCTTCATCCTTACACTGAATGTTTGTTTGCAAGACTGAAACCAAACTAGGAAGATGTTTGTTTGGGTTTGGGTTGGGGATTTTTTCTTGCTGTCTGTGGAAATCTTGTGCAGTCTGAAATCTCTCAGTAAGATTTGCCAGTGGTTCAGGTGTTCCTGTTGCTGGTGCATCCATCAGAGCTTCAGCCAATAGAGCTGTGCAGGTGGACAGGACTGGTGCTTCTCCCCAGCCCATGGGTCCATCTGGTCACACATAGGGGTGTGTGATGAGCTACTTCACTACATGGTGAAGTTTACTTCTGCCTGCAGCCCCAGTACCAGTGTGGTGATGGGAATTCATATGCTGGTGAGTCAGGATTTCACAGGAACAGAAAGATGAGCAGACCGACCCATTAATCCTCAGGTATGTTGCACAAGTGTCAGCGGCCCCTGCTCTCTCCTGCACCTCCTTCTCCCCTGGCTCATCTAGTGGGTTTTTGGACCAGGCTTTCATTAGCTCAGCACTTTTTGATAGCTCCCATTTGTGCATTAAAGAGCTACGGCTGAATTCTGAGAAGTGCTGAGGCCCTGCTGGTCACTGGGGGACAGCGGGTGCTGGTGGGTGCAGGCGCTCTCGAGAAACTCCCCTTTGTTTTCTCTTCCTTGCCAGGGCTTTGCCCACCGGTGCCCCTGCAGCTGGGGTGCATTTGCAGGTATGGACCTGTAAGAGAGCAAGGCAGCTGGTGTAAGGACAGAGAGCTTCTCTGCACATGGGGTCCACTTTTAGCCCCTTCCAGCCTTTTTTGGAGCCAAGCCCAAACTGTCATACCTTCACAGTGCCATCCCTGACCCGATAAGCCCAGTCAGAGCTAGCTTGGGTCTGCAGCCTGTAGTCAGCTTTGCAGCCCCGAGGCGTGCAGGGTGATCCCCAGTGCCAGCATCTGGTGTGGAGGGGGATGTGTGTTTAAATCAGCTCATGGCCCAGCCGTCGGCTATTCAGGATCTGTTAATTTCCTGGAGCTATTCTGGAAAACTTGGCTTGTACCATTACTAAAGTCTTAGGCTGCTGAACGCAATCCCTGCTATGGCTTGTTTTGAAAAAGACTGATGGAACCATGCAGATTTCTTTGAAATGTGTGCACGATGAGTTTTCTACTTTATGGTGCAGTCACAGCATCAAAGCTGCACGAAGCACAGCAATAAAAGTGACTGATATGAGCACCTTTTGTTTGATTTTGGGTCAAAGGACACTGTCTGGGTTCCTTTTCACTGAGTGGGAAGATTCTTTGATGCTTCTAACTGTAAGGAAGAAAATGTAGGTGGAACTGCTTGCAAATGCACATGTAATGTATGTTCATTTACAGCCAGCCAGAAAACTAAATAATCAGTGGTTTCTAGTAATACAGTTCTACTCAGAATAGCTTTTTATTAAGTCAGCTTAGAAGTGTTAAAATGGTGGAGCCACAGACAAAATATTTGTTACCTTTTGAAATGAGTTACAATGGTTTTGTCATACTTGTACAAGTATTATAAGTCAGTCGTTCTGTATGTTTGTTTTACAACTTGTAGAGTAGTCTATGCATAGCTGTTCCACTTGCCTGTGTAAGTTACAAATTTAACAGAAATGAAAGCATGCATTTTTCTCTGTTTGCTGGTAACCTATTAAATTAGAAACCTGTATTTCTGTGTTTTTAATGTGTTATACTATAAACAAAATTCACAGCACTATTGTCTATGGAATATCAAGAAGTTTTATTAGAATGAATTCCTTTAAATGTTTTGTCATTTGATTTAATTATGTGTCAGACATCTACACTAAGACAATATAATGATTATCAATAAAAATATCCTTTCTTTGTACTATCTTAACACCTCAGGATGTGCTTGGGCATAGGAGTAGAGCACCCCTGTGGCCCACAATCCCAGCAACTTACTCATTTTTGGCATAATACTAAGAATACTGTGTACTACTCATTTGACATGAGCATTGAGTTAGGGAGGGAAGGAAGAAGAAAAGAGATTTTATGCTTTGTATTTCCTCTGCTATTCAATGTGTATTTGCTGTAAAGGTGTGTGTACCACAGTATTTCATGCAGAAGTTGACTGGCTTGTGTGACCTGTACATGTCATGGTCCATACAGAAACAAACACTGGGGTAATTTTACTTGCTATTATATGATGAGTAAAATTCTGTTCTGTGACAACAATGCAGAGCTGAAATGATTGCGCTGAAGTTGGTTATTCTCTTCCAGATGTAGGGCAGTGGAAGTCAGTTGTCACTCGCCTAGCTGGAAGGATTCTGTGCCTGTGACCATTCAGCCATGGACAGCTGTGGTTATGAGATCTAGTCCTCCCTCTGAAGGTACTCCTGGAGTCGTATTTTCAGTAGTGCTTGGAATAATGAGGAGGAGGTGCTTCTATAATAGTTCTAATGCAAGCGGTTTCCATTACAGAAAGCGGTAGAAAGACTGTGGAAAGGGCTAGTTACAATACTTCTAGAGTAGTGAAATACTTGTGCTGCTTTATAGTTTGCACCAGCTGAGCAGAGACTCCAGTTTCCCTACTAAATCTGAGCCTGCCTTGGCGACAGGACTCTCCCTGCTTCTATCTCATTGCATGACAGCATTAGGACACTTCAGCTGACCTCTGCTCCGATAGTCCTTTCTCTGAAAGAAGGGCTCGAGATCATTGAATGCGAAGGCCTGTAACTGGGCCTGGATACCTCACCTGAAATACCTTTGCTTGTCTTTGTAACAGACCCTGCCAAAATGCTATCGTTCTTCTGAAGTGCCCACCATGTCCTCGAGAAGCAGTGGTATGTCTCAGGCAGAAGAGGCTATTTATTTACCCATCTGCAGCTGTTTCCAGGTGCAGAGGAGTCATGCAGTGCAGAAAAGGCCCACATGCTGATCTCCTGTCTCTGTCCACGGGTGTAGAGATGAGGTGCAGCCTTTGATGTTCATGCAGAAAATGTCTCATGAGTTCAAGCCCAGCAGTTGTCTTGAAAATATTTTCCATTGGTTCGATTGTTTGCTTTCCAACTCTGTGTGCTGGCAACCCAAAAGGTATGTTGGAATCCATATGGATGCTGTGTCTCTGTAGAGACTTCCCCATGACTAGTTTTCTGGTTCAGAGATAATCTTGCTTTTCGTCACAATTTGGAGCCATTCCAGTTGCCTGTTGGACTCTGAAGATACTCTCACTCCCTACCCCCTGCCAAGGCGATATGCCAAGAATGCATCTTTTCTTGATTCAGCCTTGTGATTACTTCACTTTAGAAAAATTTTGTGTAACTTACAGCCTGGAAAGTTAGAAATTGGTTTTCAGAGGTCAGGGGACGTAGTTTAATATCTAGCTGCATTCATTAAAGTTAGGAAAATTGAATTGTTAAGACAAGCCATCATCACTTTTGCTGGAGGAGTTACTGAAGAATGTGTATTTCAGAGTCATGTATTCACTTTTGCTTTTTTAGAAGCTGTTGCTGTGTCGTCTTTGTGGTTACTCTTCAGCTGTCACGAACCTTGCCTGAGGAAAAGTGTAAATATTTAGTGCAGAACAAAAAATGAAACATCAGAGCAGAAGTACAAAGTGGTGAAAAGAAAACTAACCCTTCTTTCACACCTGGCTATCTTTATCCGTCATAAAGATGCAAAACTAGGGCACAAGTCCTATTTATTTTCCCTTTGGAAATCACTTTTAGCTTGTTTTACAGAGGCCCTACTTGTTTCTTTGCTGCCCCAAAGTTCTTTGCTTTGAAATACCACTTCCAGAGATGAGATATCTTTTCTCTGAACGTTGGAGGTAACAATCTCCCTGTGGGCTCTGCCCAATTCAGTTTCACCTGTTTATTACATCCTTTGCTGCTTGAACAAAACTGCATCTGCCTGTGTTCTTGGCATGAGGTCCTCTGATGGATAACTCTGAAGTCTTCAGATATCCCAAAACCATGTTTGCAAGAGAACTGATTAACAGATGTCTCTGCTGCTGAGGGAAACGTTTTGTCTTCTTTGTTCTAATCTTTGGAGTAACATCATAAAACCAAACTCCACTCAAAACCAAAACAAAAAGCCCAAGATGCAGGTTTTCTGGCTGATTGTGCCTTCTCTTTACACCACAAGAGAAATTATACTACATACATCCACAATACGTGCCCTAACCTGTACCAGAGCATCAGACTAATTTTCCTTCCAAAACATCATTCTTAACGCCAAGGAAAATTCACCCCATGGCCTGCTCCCTGAGCTTACTTTTACCTGCTGCCACAACACAGCTGATGGTCCAGCTTGGACAACTGTCACCGCTGTGGACCGTGGCATCTGACCAACCATGACTGTTATCTCATGGCCTAGGAATTCAAACACTCGCATCCCTTTCTGTTAACTTAATGAATGAGGGAGAGCTTGGAGAGAAGCCTCCACCCAAAATGGTTTCTAGCCTCTTGGTGCTACATCCTCCCCAGGGCACATGCAGCAGGAAAAGCATGTGCTTGCAGAGCACCACCTCCTGCCAGCAATGCTCATATCCCAAAGGAAGAGCAATGCTCGTTTGGTGGTGAAGAGCCATGGACAGAGCCACGTCTTCAGAGGAGAGGTGCAGTTACGCATCCCAGAGGGGCTGAGGCAGAACTACAGGTATGTTGATTTTGTGTGTATTTTTCCTCCCTCCTGCAGTGGTAATCACAGTGAGCGTAGCTGGGAATCTGCCTGCTTCCCCTCCAGATGCTTGCAGTGGGCTGCAGCTAGTGTTCAGGGAGAAGAGGGCTCATCTTCAGCCTCTGGCTGTCGGGAACAACGGGGATTCTGTAATCGGGGTGAGCCTTCTTCACAGTGCCAAGCAAGTGGCTAGGGAAGAGTAGCACAGAATAAACACCACAGCCTGGAGACAGCAGGTGCAATGAAACCACTTCAAACCAGAGCAACTGCACTAAGCAACTGCTCACACAAGACGATTTTACAAGTGAGCTTTTAAAGAATGAATGGGGGTGGGGGAGGAAGTGACATAATTAATGGATCAGCTGCAGTGGAAATGTCTCAAGTAACATTAAGAAGACAACTCCGCTGTTATCTCTCTGTGTGTCAACTTAAATCGATGCTTGTTCTGTCTAAAATTCTTTTGTCCTGACTGCAGTGAGAGCTTGGATTTTAGAAGTATATTGTCTAATGTTGCAGAGCAATGCCATCTAGGGCATACGGCCTTTACAAACAGCAATAGGAATGTGATCCATCCTTAGTGACAGAGCTTGCTGGGTTCGATATTAACAACTGGTCCATCACATACACATTAGGCCTGTTGGGACTTGCTAATTTTCAACGTGGGCTTCCAGTTTTCCAGGGTATGCTCTCTCAGGTATTAATGGATAGTTTCGGCTCAACTGGAAAACAAAGAGTCTCTGTATACTCCTTATTTTCTCTGTAAATGCACTTGATAACTTCAATCTGTGCAGCACAGTAGAGATTATTAATGGTCTGTCTAATCTTCAGCTGCTGGATGACTGTGGCTGAGATCAGACCAGTGATACACTTAGACAGCAGATTAAAATATTAAAACTAACAGGCGAGATCTTGGCATCCTTATTCCAAAAGCTACTTACCAAGATCTTCCTGGTCAGACCAAGCTGCCTGTAGAACACGGGTCTGTGTTAAGTGAAAATGTCTCAAGAACCTGGCCCAGTTGGAGCTTTGTCCTCAGTCCTGGCTGTTGCAGCTCTCTCCAGGCTGAAGATTAAGCACCAAATATAAGCAGGAAGCAATCTGCTGGGTTCAGTGGAGGTCTATGGCAGTAACTACTTACGAACCCGGGCTCATGTGTCTTATATTTAAGGTATTACCTTGTCCTCTTGCTTCCTACCATTTGACTTCATGATGCTTGGCTGTTCTAAAGAGTGGTAATTATTCTACGAACACGAGTTTCCTCCCTACTGGAGAAGAACAAGGGCTTTAACTCTCAAATCAATCTCTGGTCATCTTTTGAACTCCAAGGCTACAAACCAGCTTCTGGACCAGCCAGCTGCTGCCTACTTCTGTAGTTCTGCTCAGGGTTGATCATCCTCAGGTTATTTGCCTTGTATGACTTCGCTGGTTTTGCAAGCAGCTCCAAACTGAATGCAAAATACTTGACCGTAACTTGAAAGCACGCTGGGAAATGTTAATACTTCAGTTGCTAAAGATAAGAGCTTTAAACATAGCTACAGGCATTTTATCCTCTTCCCTTGAATACTGGCAATCTTTTTGCTAGCCCAGAAAAGGCAGAGCCTGATTCTTTGCAGGTTTGTAGTCGTTTGATTTGGTTGCCAAGAGATAAGAAAGCAAATGCTATTGCCTGTGGGCACAAAAATGCACATACATGCAGGGACAGCGAAGCAGCTGAAGTCTTGGGAAGCAACAGGCAGATAGATGTTAACAGTATTAATTAAGAAGCAGAAGTTACATTAGTAATTACAGTTTTGTTGAGTCTTAGTTAAACAGTGCACTGTTAAAACATTGTGCTGAAGTGACCTTATTTGATCATAGCTGTTTCTAGTGATCTGTTTTCCTGTAAATTGTTGTGGTGTACATCGCTTCTCATTGTACCTGGAAATTTGAAAGACAGTTGACTTTATTTAGCAAAAAATTTTATGGCCCAGCTAAAAACACTGTCTTTTTCTCCCTTTTTCTTCCTCAGTAGTGTTGTGAGATGAAAGGAGGACTCGTAATCACTTCTTTCCTGCAAGTTAAGACAATTGTGAGAGAAGGACTTGAAATGCCAGCCTGTGATTTTTTGGAAGATGATGAGAGCATGTTTGCCAGTACCAACAACCACCATAATGAAGGCAGAGCCTAGTTTACTCAGTAGCTGGAACTTCTGAGCACTTTAAAACTGATGTCCAAACTTGAATCAATTCAAGTAGCTGTGCTTCAGCAGTGGGTCTGAGACAGCATTAGTGCTTCAGAGTTCAGGCAGAATGAGGAAGCAGTTACCCAAATAAAGGTCCCATTACTCCTTTCCTCTTCACCACGTGTTGTCACATAAAGGGCTCAGAGGGGGCAGGACGTGTATGGTGCCCCAGGATTTCTCTGCAGGGGCTTTCGGAGAAACTTGGGGTTCTGTTTTTTTTTTTTTTTTTTTAAATACTTGAAATTAAAGAGAGGGAAGGTAAAAAGCAAGTGCTACTGAGCTGCCCTTAAGCAGCATTTCCACTTATTTCCTGGCTGTCAGGAAGACATATAAAGGCTAGTTGCTGTCAGATCTTGCATCAGAACCTCACAATGGAAGTTAGTTTTGATGTGGGGAAGTGTTGAAGAAATATCAGCCAGATCTCCCTTCGTGGGACAAGGCTGAGAGAGTCAAACTTAAAAGCGCAACACCATGAACTAATGAAAAGGCAATTTCTTCCCGTGGATGTAGTGAGTAACAGTCATAAACAACTTGATTCTAGACCTTTGCTATCAACCTTAAAGAAGAAAAAAAAAAAATTGAAGTAGCAAAAGGAGTGTCTCCATGATGAGTACAGAAAACAGAAGACATGCATTTTCTCCTTCCTGGTGAGGCCATATGAAGAAGTGGTGACCTGGGGCTTTTTCCATAACATTTGTCCAGCCTGTTTCTTATCCTGCTTGTGTAGCCTTTAGTTCAATAAATACAAGAGTGTTGTATACTCCAATAAATGCATGCTCATGCCCTGCAGTTAATAGGATGACCATTAAAATGAGTTACTTGTTCAGAATCGTGCAGGGAGAGCTGGAAGGGAACCAAAATCTCTGGAAAAGCAAGCTAATCCACAAGACATCTCTTTAAAGAAACATTCTCCAATATAATTGTTGAGTTTTTCACTGAAAGCAGGCAGGTAGCAATCAGACACGACAAGGGTGAATGTGCCAGTCTTATCTGGGTACCAAGGCAAGTTTTTACCCAGCAAGACTTTCATCAAAATACAGTGATAAGGATGTGAAGTAAAGTGCAGTACTGGGGAACTACTGTATTGCCTTAGAAGGAAGCTTTCCAGGGAACTGCCTGAGACATTTGGCTTTCCCCTTCTGCTCAGTTTTTTGAGGTTTTGGCTTTTGACTGTCTGAGATTTTGGAGTATATGGCTTACAGGGTCAGGATAGCGGTCTACCTCAGCTCTAGTGAATCCTGAACTTGGAAGTACTCCCTGTGATATCAAAATTTTGATGAAGATGGAATATCCTCTGATTTGGAAAAAGAAGAGGTGGGACAAGGAGTACACAGCAGGTCATGCCTGAGCCCAGAACAACTCAGGATCCTACCACCAGCCTTGATACAGCTTGCAGAAAAACTAGCTGGGTTACTTCTGTGGGTTTTAGTCGCTTGTTGCTTTGTGGGTTTGTTCGGTGTTTTGTTTTTTTTTTTTTTTCCATGTGTGTAAGTATATATGTCCCCTCTGCTCCCTGTATGGAAAAGTCATTAGGAAAACTAAACAGAATGACCAGGGCTGTTTTGCTCTTAAGCAGTTTTTGCTGTGCCTCCTTCAAGCAGTTTGATTCTCATCTCTCTCCTCCTTTGTTGTACACTGCAGCTGAGTGCCAGTGTTGTTTTGCAAATCAGAACAAGAAATCTGACTTACAGCCCAAACTGTAATATGCACAGTACTGCCAGGGGATAAGATTTTCAATGTACTGAAGTGATCGCTGACACGTGCTATAAACTGAAACATGTTTTAAGGTAAGAAAACACTGCTCTGAAGTCATCAGTGAACATGACCAGATCCTGGAGGGCTGGGAGACCACACAGGTCTTCCTGTGGTCTGGTAGCAGCATGCTCAGCACACAGGAGACAGACCCCCAGTGACTCATCTGCCTTTTCCTGTAAGAAAGCGCTGCCATTCTCTCTCCTGCAGAGCTCTCGGCAATGTGGCAGGCTTCTCGGACAGCAGCCAGTGGAAGAGGAAAGGTCTCTTCTTGTAGGAATCTTGGCTACCGCAAGAGGCTATCTGAACCAATTTATAGTTGCTGCTCCTTGCTGCAGTCCCCAAGATGTGACAACAGATAAGCATGTCTGTTTCCTGTCCCCTCTGGATCTGCTTGACACTGCAGATCCCAGTAACACTGCTTTTCTCTGTGTTTGTTGTGTTAAGAAGATGTAATTACATACAAGGCCTAGTCCAAAGCAAATGACATGGGAAAACCTCCATCACCGCACCTCACTGGGATGTATAACAGCAATGCAGCAGCCTGGGGAATGCTAAGTGCCATTTCTTGTCTGGACTTTAGGACATCCCACTGATGCTTAAAGCCTTCTGCTTCCACTTTGGTCTTTGCTCCACACACATATTGATGACAAATGTAGCCCAGTCATTCAGGGCTTGGAAAAATCTGCTTTTCTGCAGGTTTACTGTATGTATAGAAAATTATGCCAAGCCCATGCTCACAGCTGGTTTGCTGCAGGGATGTGAGGGTATGGGGTATGTCTCAGTTGGCCTTAAGTAAGAGACACAGGCCATGAAACTTCACCCAGCATCTCAGGTACATGAAATGCTGGATGCAGCAAAGTCTCTGGTAAACTTCCTCCAGTCCTTACAACTCAGCTCTGCTCCAGTTTGGCAGGGCTGGCTGTGTTGTAACCTGCCTTTCATTTATGGCCTCTTGCTTGCATTTGTTTTCCTCTGTGGCTGTCAGACACGTTACTGAAATGCTCCTAAATGCTTTGGGGGCCAGCAGTGCCTCCCCCCTCTCTGTAAGGGGGCTCTGACAGTCGGGTGCCACAAAACTAGACTTGAGTACCCTCTGCTAAGGCTACCTGACTAAACACAAGCAGCTTCCAGAGGCAGCATGACTGAGAAGTCCAACACGATACCCCTTACGGTAAATGCTTTTTGATGTTGAAATTTTTCTGTGGTATGCATGGCAGGTGGAGCAGGAAGGTTTCAGTGACCCTTGAGACAGGTTGCAGGACTTGCCACATTCACAGCCGACATGCAGGATTACTTCAGCCGCTGCCAGCAGTTTCACACTACTCTGTCAAAGGGCAGATGTAGACTACATGAAAGCTGCAGCAGCAGAAGCTGCTCAGATGCATTAAATGGTTATATCCATGAGCCAGCTGGGACTCTTAGGCCTTCGACTTTCACGGAAGCCTTGGCTTAATGTAAATGTCACCACTTTATAACTAAGACAGCATTGCTTTGTCACACTTCCTTAAAGCTAGGTAGGCATCCATCTTTCATTTCAGTGGGCTGAATTTTGGAATTACTTTTGCCCTGCTTTAAGAATATTTTTCCACCGCTGTGTATCTTGAGTATATCGTTGAGTATGTTCCTAATCATGTATGACATGCCTGCTGCTGTCCTCAGTGCAGCTGCAAACATTTTTAATGGGTACTCCATTTACAGAGAAGGCAGCTGCCAGGCTGGAAGCAAAATCTCCCTCTCCTTGTTTTGTTATTGAAATAACTCGCACTGAAATTAAAAAACTAAACTTGTGAAACGCTGAGTGCTGGGGTCCCCGTGCTCCGCGCAGCGTTGCAGCCCGGCCCTGGAGCGGAGCGGGAGGCGGGCGCATGGCGCAGGCGCCGG